>NC_056744.1:996537985-996542985 GCF_019279795.1 Protopterus annectens
TGTTGTAATGTGAATTGCAACTTAGTTTTTGTTAGGTTTTTAAGGCTGAAAAGGTGTATGCACAACATCAGTGAAGGGCTCCAGCCAATTGACACTAGATTGGGCCAATACCTTGAATCAGCTGTACACACACACACACACACACACACACACACACACACACACACACACACACACACACACACACACACACAGTCCCAAGCCTTTACTGCTTACATTAGTAAATTTTGCTTTTACTTTCAGCATAGTCTCTAGACTAATCACAACTCTCTCCAATTTACACTGCAGGCAAATAAACAGGGCTGTTTGGCAGTTTTAAAGTATTCCAGAGCTACTTCAATTAAGCTTTTGTTAGATACTGATATTTTAAGCTCAGTAATCACCTTTAAACTGA
Organism: Protopterus annectens; assembly: GCF_019279795.1. Classification (NCBI taxonomy): domain Eukaryota; kingdom Metazoa; phylum Chordata; order Ceratodontiformes; family Protopteridae; genus Protopterus; species Protopterus annectens. Next base: position 996,538,380 of record NC_056744.1, read on the forward strand.
TAATTTTTTTCAGGTCTTCTCCCTGTGGGGCTGAACCCACTCCATTCGCTATGCTCACTCCGCTCCCCTCCCTGCCCCCATCCCCACCCTGCCCCTATAACATCAACCTTATACCTAGCCTGACCCCTCCCATACTTCTCTTCCACCTATCCCATAACCCCCTAATTATTCCCCTATCATACTTCCTCATTATTGTATTCTACCTCCCCACCCATTTCTAAATAAGCCCATATAGTACTCCATCCTCTAAACTACTTCTATCATGCTCATATTCTTTATCACACTGCCCTCAACCACCATCATGTCCATCACAACTATTACTTTGATCTTGTTTCTCTCACTTACACTCTCTCTCCTAACAATAATCACAACTTTCCAGGCACCCAACATACCTTCTGCACATACCTGTACAACCAGCACCCATAATTCACAATTATCAAGTTACTCAGACATCCACCCTAGCTTATTCACAGCTAATACCTCTATACTATGCAAAGTGAAAATTCTACCTCTCCAGAGACACTCCGCTTATCATACCACCAGCAGCAACTACACCATTGTTAGGAAAAAAACTGAGAAGTATAACTTACACAATTTGCCAAAGCACTATTTCCCAGGGTGGTGATGTACAACCCAACCCAGGCCCAGCCCCCCTCAGCTCCAGCAAACCTAGCAAATCTCTTATGCTATCAACCATAAATCTCCAAAGCCTTAGGAACAAGATACCTGAACTCCATGCCTGGATTTCTAAGTACAACCCAGATATTATAGCAGCTACTGAAACCTGGCTGAAATCGTATAGAAAAGACACTGAATTTCTCCCCCCAAGCTACTCATGCCTGAGAGTTGATTGACTCAATAAGAGAGGAGGAGGAGTAGCAATACTTTTCCCTAGCAATTACACATTAATCCCCTACTCAAAACCAACACCCAACTTCTCCCCAGCCAAAATACTAATCTCTATATTAAAACTTAACAACCATAAAACATTTTCATAATTGCTCTTTATATTTCCAACATACCAATATTAAAAAACATACTTGCCCGGGCTTCCCAAAATATAGATAATGAAACCATCATTCTAGGTGATGTAAATATCGACTGGCTAGATATAGACCACAACAACCCCTCAAAAAACATAAATCTTTACAACTTCTCCAAACTAATTGAAGACAGCACTAGACCTCACAAAAATTACAACTGGGGCTTCACAATAGACTGGATATTAGTGTCCCACCCTTTCAATGTCATCAGTGCAGGCATACTACCTAATACCATTAGTGACCACCACCCAGCATATATCATATGCAAAACTACTCCAACCACAGGCCAACACCAATACAAATCTACCAGAAATTTTATTAAGTTCCAATCATCCATATTTAATGAAACCTTAGCTAAAGTAAACTGGAAACCCCTCAAATTACTACCACTTAATGAGGCTGTTGAATTCTTTAACTCAACATTTTAGACATCCTAAATAGACAAGCACCCACCCGCCAAAAACGAATAAAACATAACCATGCATGCTGGCTCTCAAAATCCATAAAGAAGTAATGTCCACAAGGGATAAAATCTGGAAATCATGGCAGAAAAACAAAGACCCCTCAACTCTACTACATTACAAGCAACTCTGTAACCAGGCAAAACGTCTAATAACCACTGATAAAAAAGACCACTACTTCCACCTACAAAGCCAACACAAAAATAATCCCCAAAAATTCTGGTCTTCCATCAGCCATCTATTAAACCCAGGCTCTCAAAGCAATCCATCCCCTGACCCACAAAAAACTTCCACTGAACTTACTACCCTCTTCAATTCCTACTTCATCAACACCATAGCTAACCTAACCGCCACCTTTCCTACAGTTAACAGCACCACCACCAAGACAGCTGATGACCAAATCATCCCAGAAAATATATCTACCCTTAACCCTAACCTAAAATTCTCCCCCATACCCATCAGCACAATAAAAAAAACTTTTACTTAAGCTAAAACCCTGTACTCTGGCCCCTGACAATCTACCCCCACACTTCCTGCAGCTAGCAGCAAACTCTATAACTTATCCCATCAGCATACTCATTAACAGATCAACTAAAGAATCCCTTGTCCCAGACATCTGGAAAAAAAGCATTCATTCTTCCCTTACACAAAGGTGGCACCAACACAGACACCACAAACCTTCGACCCATAGCAATTCTCTCACCCCTCTCTAAAATACTGGAAAAATGCATCCATGCTCAACTCCTCAACCACCTGCATGAAAATCAAATTTTATCACGCACTCAGCATGGTTTCAGCCAAGGACACAGCACCACTACCGCCCTCCTATTCTTCCTTGATACAGTTAATCGGGCACGGGATTCTGGTAAAATAATTGCTTCACTTTTCCTTGACCTCTCCAAAGCTTTTGATACCATTTCCCACACTATCCTACTCTCTAAACTATCCACCCTCCACATTTCTTCCCCTACCCTACAATGGTACAACAGCTATTTCTCCAATAGGCAGCAATCCACCAAATGGCAACCGTCTTACTCTCCCTTCCTCAGTACTTCCACAGGGGTACCCCAAGGCTTCATACTTGGTCCTCTCTTATTTAGCATTTTTATTAACAACTTTCACACCACTCTCCCACAATGCTTAGTAATCCAGTATGCTGATGACACTACAATAATATGCACTGCAAATTCCAGCTCTGAACTCCAGCAAATTACCCAGAATGCCCTCACATCTACTGAGTCTTGGATGCTTAACAATCATCCTGCCCTAAATCCAAAAAAACAAAAACTAAACTAGTAATTTTTACTTCTAGGAAAACCACTCCATTTGATAAAAAACTCTTCACTATACAAGCCCAAGAATATACCACTATAGAAGTTGTCCCACACACTAAATTACTAGGCATTATTATAGATGAAAACCTTAACTTTGACCTACACATAAACAATAACATCAAAAAAACACACCAAACGCTTGGTATGCTCTACAGGCACCAACACTTTCTTAGCCTCTCTACTAGACAAACCCTTGCAACTACCTTTTTATTACCCTCTCACTTTATGGTTTTCCTCTCGTCACTAATATCCAAAATTCTACAAAATCCAAACTTGCTATGTGTTACAACAGAATAGCAAAATGTGCCACCAAGGCCACATTCTCATCCCACCACTGTAAGTCACTGAAACAATTACGGTGGCTGGAACTCCCCCACCATCTCTCATTTACCCAACTAACTACTGTGCACAAAATAATCTACAGACCCACAGACTGTCCTGCTCTCTCAACTCTACTTGCCAAATACCATTCCAGCAGGCATCTAAGATCTGAAAATCATCTACTTCTAAAAGTAGATAAGCCCACCTTACCTGCTGGTCAACTCCTCTATGCCTTAACCGTTGCCAAACTATGGAACTCACTTCCACCTTCTATAAGAAACACAGGCAGCACCACCACCTTCAAACAAATGCTGAAAAATCATCTCATCTCTTCCTGGCTATGTTCCTGCTCTATAATCTAACCTCTTCACTCTCCTTATATGATTACTAAACTCCTATGTCTTTTGCTACTAGTGACTGATGATATGTTCTCCATATTTATTTTTATCTTCACTTGTTGATTCTGGTACAATAATACTGATCTCTGTTTATACCAATCTGATTGAATTCATTGAATTCTGCTTTAATGTATATTTTCTGTATATATTGCTGTAATCAAACAAACTAGATTCCTGCTTTTATGCATATATTCTGTATATGTTACTATATTTACTATCTGTAACACTGTTTCTGCTTCTGTACTAATTAATGTTTATATTTTTTTCTGTATCTTGTTGGAGCTTTTCTCCCCGGGCCTCCACTGAAAATGGGCCCTTTTAGGCCCAGTGGACTTATCCCGGTAAACAAATGTAATAAATAAATAAATATGCATACAGCTTTCTATTCGAACTTTCTAGCAAATTCTGTACAGTTGTTGGGTGTAATTATGCATGCAGCTTTCTTTCTGAACATTGTAACAAAATCTATACAGTTGTGGGGTATGATTATGCATACAACGTACTAGCACTCCCGGGATTCAACCCCCAGCTGTGTGTGACAAAAAACATTACAGTTAACATCACAGTAAACTTTGCTATCAGGAAATTAATGTGAAGCTTTTTACTGTTTTCTGTCTAACTCTCCCTCACTTGTACAATATGACTGACCTCTTGTCACGTCTAACATTGTTATACAGAACTTCATACAATTTTATCTGTATACCACAGTGTGGGTAACACTGCTTAACACAACAGTACTATTTATAGTATGCAACAGCTCAACAACATATGAAAGAAGAGTAAACAGAAGCATTCCAGGGGTTATAACTTTATTCTCAGAATATTGCACATTTATTTCTACTGATACGACACATTCTAAGGCTCTTATATTTATTTGTTATGACAGTACATGCTAAATAATTACTAACCTGCCTCATGACACAGCCTTTGCAACCTAGCATCATGGGCTTGCTGGTTCACAGCCCGCTCATCTGCAGCTGTCAGAAAAATACAGTGATATTTATCCATACCTATCCATAGTATACACAAGCTATGCAATTATTAACTAC
>NC_056744.1:996550485-996610485 GCF_019279795.1 Protopterus annectens
TGGACTTTTATTTCTATTTATCCCATTTATACTGGAATACTTTACCATGTTCATTTTCTAACTTTCCTTGAGTGTGCTGCAAACTGTGCATTTTACTTTGGGCCATTCATGAATCTGTTGGCATTTCTCCCTAGATCTATGGAAGGATGATTTAATGCTGTTTTTCCTTCTCCTGTTTGGACTACCAGCTGTAATGTTTCACTGCATACATCAGCATTTCAACCAGCATTACACATATGGACCTTATCATATTTATTCAATAAATGTTAATAAAGAGGTTTCTTCCTATCTAACTTCCTTACCTGACTTTTCTAGCATGTTTTCTGACATAGTACCTCCATTTATAATTGTTTTCCATAAAGACCTATTTTTCAAGGAAAGCTTTCTCTTAGAAACATCTCCTTTCAGAAACCCAGTGCAAATGGAAGGCTTTCCCTACTTTTGGAATATAATTAGAACAAAAGGTTTTGCTCATCCCTACCTCTAGGCCAAATTTGGGATAGTCTGAAGTCCTCTTGAAACTGCTATCATGCAACATAGGAACACTTCATAGATCAGGTATACAGTAAGCTTCAGGATCTCCCTCACATACACACAACCCCAGAGGGTATCATTTTCTCTCTCCCCTCCCTGCTGTAGTTAAACATGTTACTGAAAATCCCCCCCGAATTCTTCAAGTTTTAACCAGCTGAAATTTCATCCACATAAAATGGTGAAAGCTTCATCACAATGACAGAACATAAAATTCTTACTTAAATATACATGTTCCATGGTCATACAGTGATGGAGAAACCAGAAATGGCCATGCACACTGAACCACTGCTGGTTATCAAACAGAAACAATGTTGATAGTGACATTCTGTGATGATTTCAACACTGGTGAATTTAAATCTTTGATTTGAAATCTCATCCGGTTAACACTAAGTATTATAATGTTAAAGAAAACTGTCTCTTTTACAGTGAGAAGACATATTAACTGCCTGGCTACATTAACTTAAATGAGGGAAGTGATTTTTAAATGCATTTCCTAGCCTCCTGCTCATTTCTAAATTCACAATCCATTCATCAGTGTGACAAACTAAAGAGGTATTCAGAATTTTTGGGTACTTTCTGCCTACTGTTCTTTTTTAACTGGCTACACTCCATACCTGTCAACCTCTTAGAACAATAAATCAGGACAGAGACATAATTAATGAGGGAACAAAGGCCCCAAAAACAGGGACATTTTTAAAACATTTCTCTAACAAACTTAGAAAGTTGATAGAATAACGGGTTTTGCATTTGCGTGAATTTCTGAAGGGTATGAAGTCTGCAACTGAAATGTCTGTCATTATTTTTCTGACTTCAGCTCTCAATAATTTGCCAATGATTTGCCAAAAACACAATTTTATGAGAAACAGACAAAAATTATGAGGCAAAATTCTGGTCATTCTGTGAAAATCTGTACAGTTGAGTGGTGTGCTATATTCAAGGCAATTTAGGAATAGGGCAAGTTGTGCACTTCAAAATTAATCTGTGGGTGAAGTGGATTTCTCAGATTTCCACTCAGCATTTTATTAGCACATGATGTGGTTTAAAGAGCTGTTCCATAAATGATCAAAGGACTTGAAGATGTCCTTAACATTAATAAACATACCGGCATGAGCTATGACCAAAGTGGCATGATAAGAGAATGGCTGAGTTAATGTTCAGACTGTTCAACCTTAAGATGATCAGAAGGAAGTGTAATTTTTGTATGATAACTTATCTTTCAAAGTTTATTCAAAATACACCAGAAATAAATGTGCCATTAAGGAATTTACTAGAATAAGATGTTGAATATCATTAAGTATGAAGCAAGAAATGAGCTTCAAATTGCTTAAGTAGTTACTGGAAACAGATCCTACAGTGAGATATTTTGATTTGAATAAGCCATTTACATTAGAAGTATATTCAAGCAGTAATGGACTGATACATGATTTTGCAGCAGAACAAGGCAGTGGCATTTGAATCTAGAACCACTAGAAATACATATAGTCAGAAAAATGTTAATTATAACCTATGGATGTGAAAAAATGTCGTGGCAAATGATTTTGAAAAGTTCATTAAGTGTCTAGATGGGAAACAAATGTTAGTGGAAAGTGATCAGAAGTCACCAAAGACTATATTCAAAAAGTCATTGCACATGACACAACTAAGATTGCATGAAATGTTATAATATTGGAACACAGCATTATAGAAAACCATAAGCCAGAAGAAGAGATACACTTAGCAGACATACTGAGTCATTCTTATTTGACTAAACAGTAAGATTTTCTTGGTAATTAATTAGAAATTATCTAGATAGCGGGATTGCTGGCTGTGATGAAAAAATATAACAACTTAAAAAATGTACTAAGAATAATTCTGTGTTACAGATGTTTTAAATACTGATTTTGACAGGTTCGTCAAAAAGGAGGCTGCCATGGGGGAATATATTAGAGATGAGATGCACAGAAATACTGATAGTATCTTTTAAGGAAATAGATGTTGATAAGAATTACATGGCTGTCACCTAGGAATTGTCAAATCTGAAAGTGTTTATCATATATTATTCTGGACAGGCATGTATGTTCAGCCAGGGCATTAAGTTCAAAGTTCTCCTGTGTGTAATTGTTATCACAACAGCAACACATAAAAATAAACTTCTGGGAAGACCACATAGTTAGAATGGACCTTATTTGTTTCAGTATTAGGCCTGTAAATATTTGATCTGAACTGACTGTTATTCAAAAAGTTGGGAGGTTGTCAACAGACACTATGAAGTGTTGGCTTTACTGTTAATGTTACATTTTCAGAGCATGGCACTCTAGACAAGGTTACATCAGATAATGGTCCACAGTATGCAAGTATGGAGTTAAATCGATTCTCCACACATTGGAAGGATTCCTAGCTATATACAATGTATGGTTAAGTCAAGAGGGCAATGCAGACCATTAAGAACCCTTTGAAGAAGTTGTAGCGCATAAATAGTCACTACATATACTGACAACTTTAATGGAACATAGAAATACTCCACTTCAAGGTGATGGGATATCATCTGCTTATTTGCTTATTGGTTGTAGACTGAAAATGAATATTCCTAAATATATTTTGTTGATAATGCTGGAAATTTAAATCTATGTACAAGAAAAGCTAAAAAAGAATAAGTCAAGCTAGAAATTCAGTTACATCAATCAACTTGCCATACTATTGTCTTCTTGGAAAGAAGGGGACAAAGCATGGATTCAGCAAAGATCGGGGATAAGTAACAGAGGGTGTTGTTATGAAGCAAAGAGAGCAGCTAAGTCATTTGTTATTCATACTGCTGATGTAAAATTACTCAGAAGGAATAGAACACATCTGTTCATAATAAACATGACCCAAAATGGCTGTCCAAAATACAGAACCAGTATTTATGACTGATATTCATTTATGCAATTGACTGGTATTTCATTGAAACAATACTCTATTCAGCCTGAGTCAGTGAATAAGCATTTGACTACAGATTTTGGAATATATATCAGGGTTTTGCAGAATGGCAATTAGAGTGCTAGAAGAGTTTCCTTTATGGAAAAAAAAGGACAGCATAGTGATATAATTTTACCAGTAATGTGACAGATTTAGATACAAAGAAAATTGACACTATATTTAAAAAACAAACGAAAAACAAAGACAGTAAGTTCACCTAAGCTGGCGTCCTTAAATTCAATAAGAATAGAATCCACAGACAAGTGATGTTCCAAAAACTCGATCTCTATTTAATAAAAGCAAACAAACAAAAATAACAAAAACAACAAAATCAGATAAAAGTCCCTTAATGTCCATTTAAAAACAAAATCAAATATATTTGCACCACAATGGAGAGGGCTTTATCGGTCTAGACATTTAGCATTAATGAAGTCAAGGTTCGTCTCTGCATATTTGTTGTTTGTGTTAATTGTGTGCTAATTTGTGGACGGATAGGTGAAAACTCCCAGAATATGTGTGCCAGGTTTATCTAGGTAGATATACTGAGCAGTGGGAGACATGGAGGTGATTCTACAGTTGGAAATGATATAATAGGTGGGCATGGTTATAAACACATGGATATACGAGTTATTGTCCTGTTGGATTAATTGTGAAGGGATGAAATTGTAAATGAATGTGGACAACATTTCCACCACAGGAGTTCTGAATGAGTGATAGGCATACATTCCAGGAAAGGTAAAGTGTTGTCACTACACTGGAACCATGTTTCTGTAATTGTACAAATGTGTGTGTGTATTTTCAAGGTTAGGAGTTCCTCGAAAGCAGGCATTTCTTACTTAACTTTCTAGCACTGAGCAGTTCCACACTGAGATAAACCTGACTAGGTTTATTAGGTTGGTAGATGTATAACAGTAAGTCTGCCTAAAAGGAGTTATGTGTAGAGGAATGTCTTAGCCAATGCACAGACACCCTGAGGAGAAAGATGAAGGCCATCACTGGTGAAGCAAGCAGGACTGCCTATCATCTCCTTGTAAGATGATGGAACTTAGATCCTGTAGAGAGACTCCAGTTATTGAGCCAACTGTGGCCTCATTTTCAGTGATGGCAAGATCTTATTCAAAACTAATTTCTTTCCAGCCTCAGAAACATATATTAAGATCTCAACCTTGTCTACCTTTAAATCTTCCAATGTGGAATGTCTAAGTTTGCTTACTGTGGCATGCGCACTGACCGGGTCATATGCATACTTGGGGTGAAATGCTTTAGTGATATCATGACTTCTGACACCTGAGAGGCATTTTACTATAACTCTATCCTTACTCAGCCTGATGAGTGATGCGTCAGTATCTCAGACTGTAGAGACACTTATGACTGCAATGTTATCATTTGTGGTATCATGCTCTAGCAGCCTAAAGGGCTTAAGAATACAGCTTAGGTGACCCTTGCTTATGGTGGCAACTGAAAATGTTGTGAGCACTGTATGTGATAGAAATGTCAGTGTTCATGTAGCAGATGAGGTGTGAGTGTGTTACTGAGGTTCAGATCTGTTTCCTGGTGCCTATGAGGCTTGGGAAGGAATTTAGTTAGGACTTCAGCACACAGGTATTTTGTGTTAGTGTTGTGCTGTAAAGGTGCTAAGGTACAGTGATCTCTGACAGCTGGGACCATGAAGGCTTGCCTAGTGTTTAAATAAAGATATACACCTCTCATAAGTAGCAACAATGGAGTGTCAGTAAACATGAGGAAGTTGCTACACTGACTCATTGTACTAAATAAGGTTAGACTGGGGTCTCATGGTATCAGGAAACTTGGGGAGGGGTTAAGTACCAATGAGGACTGTGCTACCTGTGGTAACTGATCTGATGGAGGAGGAGTTCAATAGTAATGGTTAAAGGTACCCCACCAACAGAGATACAGTAGCTATTGTCTGGGTACTATATAGACATAAATAAGGTGTAATTAGCTGTACAGTCTAATTTGTACATCAAATGAGTCTGTATATGGGTGCCATCAATGAGACAGAAAACCAAATACCATACCCACACAGTGTAATAAGGCTGAACCATATCTTATACACACAGTTTCATATTAGCTATACAGTCTAACAAAGTATGCACAGGTACTACAACTGAGTTAAAATATGCCTCCCAGTAATGAGGCAGAACACCAGCTATATATACAATGTGCTAATCCAGAACTAGATACTATATATGCTGTAAATCAGAGGATATAAGCACAGTTGCCACAAGATTAGTGAGCACAGTACTGCAAATTATATGTGATACAATAAGGCAGACATCACGTAGAATATAGGTATGATGTCATAGGAATAGTAAGCACAGTACAATGATTTAAAAGTAGCACAGAGTACGAGCACAAACGGAAATAACATAGGATACAGGCAAGGTACCACAAGTCTAGCAAGTGTAGCGCAACAGGTGCAAAGGGATACTAAGGACCAGAATAAGCATGGATGTCACAAAACTTTACAAATACAGTACAACAACTTAAAAGTGATAGACAGATGTCACAAAAATTTACAAACACAGTACAACAACTTAAAAGTGATAGACAGATGTCACAAAACTTTACAAACACAGTACAACTTAAAATTGACAGACAGATGTCACAAAACTTTACAAACAAAGTACAACAACTTAAACATGATAGATGTCACAAAACTTTTCAAACACAGTACTACAGCTTAAAAGTGGATAGACAGATATCAAAAAACTTTACAAACACAGTACAATAACTCAAAATTTACAAACACAGTACAACTTGAAAGTAATAGTCAATGCCACAAAACATTAAAAAGTACAACTTAAAAGTGATAGATGTCACAAAACTTTACAAGTACAATACAATTCAAAAATGATACACAGATGATGAAAAACTTTTCACATATAGCAATTAGATCAGGACTTGTGACACAGTAAGTGATTGGTACAATTAATAAAGAGAGAGCCAGTACAATAGTTAAACATAAGTACAGGTGGCCAGTTAGTTGTGCTAACTTGCAAGCTGCCACACTTTGTGGAACTGTTTAATGCATTTAACTACAAGTACTGACTGCACCATTAAACCCACTGTGGTGATGCTGCGGTAGCGTTGTTGCCTCACAGTAAGACGCTGTCTGGTTCGATTCTCAGCTAGAGTGTCTTCTGTGTGGAGACATGCATGAATGGGCATACCTTCATTGAAGGTTGTGCGTCAGGCCTGGCAAATCAGTACGTAAAAATCAACTGCCAATCATTAGCGGACCAGAGTTCCACTGTGGCAACCCCTAACCGGGAAAAGCCAAAAGAAACAAACAGATTGCACCATTAAGTTGCAGTGTCCTGTAAGTTACTGGAGAAGGATGAGTGGAACTGATCCTCACTTGATGCCAAATTTCATTGGTTACTTCAGGCAAACGAGGTATGCAGCATGTTGTATCAAAACAATGTCAAAGCCGTGCAGCATAGCAATAATGAAAAGAGGCAAAAACAAGCAAACCCCCCCCCCCCTACTTTTTATACTATGCATGGGGTGTGAACCACAGAATATTAGGGGTGCAAGTTCCGGTGACAGGCAGGTAGATTGCCTTGTCCAAGCCCTTAACTGTAACTTGCTATTATCAAGTTTCACAATATTGGAGGTTAGCATGAAGGTTAAGGTGTTTACCTCACAGACAATAATTTGCAGATAGATTGCTTAGTATTTAACTACGAACACCTATAACCCTATTGCCCAAAAAGCTTTCTCTTACCCAAGCTGGAGTATGGTCTCCTGCTACTTTCGCTCCACTCAGACACTACCACCCAAAAATTCCAAACACTGGAGAACAAAATCTGCTGATTTATTCTACTAGTAAGGAATAGCACCCATCACTGTGAACTCTTAAATATCTTTATATGGCTGCCAGGCCAACTTTTATAGTTTTCCTCATAGATCAAAATTAGCCCTTAAGTACCTTTTATTCTTCCTCAGTGAAGAAGTATTTCCATTCTTAAGCTATGCTTTAAATATGCAATATAAGAAAGAGTATTTGTTAAACTAGGCCCAGCCACACTGTTCCATATCCCAACTGATATATCATCTCAAGACTCACTGGAAGCATTCAAAACTGATCATCTACAACAGGAGACAAAATGCTTTTACTTTTGTGATATGGATAAATGCTCCCAGAGTATTAATAAGTAAAAACTTATACTGCATGTCACTTAAATCCTCTTGGTAAAATCTCTTTCATTGCATATAATGTAAATGAAAACTTGCAGGCAGTTTTGCACATTGTAAATTTTGCAAAGAATACAAATAATTGCAGTCTGGAAGCCTGAATTTCATGCCTGATGCTTTCTTCAAGTATGAATTCCTTGTATTTTGTACATAACACCGTATTCATTTAGTATTGTCTCTGTACACTGTTCTTTTCTGTTAATTGTAAAGTTTCCTGCAAATATGCTATACTTCTCTAATGCTCTTTCTGAGCCCTGGTCATGGCTGAAAGGGGTCAGCTGACCAGCCCACCTACCTGGCTAGAAAATTGCAAATCAATCAATCAATGAACTATCACAAACCTAGAAAATTTAGCAGTTGGTGCAAAGGTGTTTAAAAGTGTATTACTTATTGTAAGTAACTCTTGGCTTGTCTGTAGCACAACCACACACCACATCTTTATCTCACTGTAAACAATCTGTCATGGGTTTATACTATATTAATCACATGATATGATATGCATGCTTCTCATGAAAAGATGTGGTGCATATCAGCAAACAACTTCTGCAAAGCAGCCAAGTGGATGCTAAGTTTATTTAAAGCCACAGGCCTCAGAAGGTAGTTCCGTAAGTTCTGAGGCAGACAATCGCTGATAAGCTTTCTGTTTTTTCCTTTGACTCATGGAAACCACAAAGGGTATTCCTCCACCTCTGTCTCCTCCTTATTTTTGTTCTAATTACATTTCCTTTGCAGTCACAAAGGCACTTTAGCAGGTAACTGAAAAACAACTGCCTTCACTTCTGACCATGTTTTAATGTCAGGCTTGTACATTTCCATTAAATCCGGAATACTGTACCATTTGTGAAACCAGTATTGTATTCTGCCATGATGTAAGAGGAAAGAAGGTTTCACAAGTATCTTCAAAGGGGACACCTACAACTAAAGCAAACACAAAATGATGCAAGTCCTTAATTGCCAACACACTCTGAAACTGTAAATCCTTTTATAGTTTAGTAAAAATGTTATTTAGGCAGTGCAGCCTCTGAAACAGAGACGAATGCATGAAACAGTACAATTAAATAATTCCATCTCTATTTCCTTACCATTAGCATAATGGGGATGAGAACATCTAAAAAGTCACCTAGACAACATAAGGCACACTCCATCACTTCCTTTCATGAAAATACACTTACGTGTTGTGATGAAGTGGCTGGCATTTCTCCCAGAAAAAAATATATTTTTCCATTCTGCCAAATCAATGTACAGCAGAATGCACTGTGTACATTTTTTAAAGGTGGACAGATAATCAGTGTCTTTTCTTCCTCACTAGAGTGTCTCCCTAGGAAATGCTGAAATTAGAAGTAGTAGGAGGAGTTGTGAAGAAGTAGTAGTGCAGCCAGGGCGGAAGGAGGAGGCAACTTCCCTGGCCTCAAAGTGTTAGGGGACACTCTCAGCTGATCCCAATCTCTCTTTAATACAATGTAAAACTGGCAAGTATTGCATTTGATGTCAAACGTAAACACTGTAGCACTCTGTGTGTGGCCCAGTTTGCTGCAGGCATCTTTTTTTAACTAAAACCTGAGTGCTGTAGCGCTCTGTGTGGGCAAGGTATAAACTGTACCAACTGTTTGCTACATTTGTAGCAAGCAGTTTTCTACAGTTTAAAAATATATATTTTTTTAATTAAAACATGAGCACCATAGTGCTCCATGCAAGTAGGGTACAAACTGTAGCAACTGTTTGCTATATTTGTAGCAAGTAGTTTGCTACAGTTTAATAAGACGATTTTTTTAAAACTGAAACATGAGTGCCATAGTGCTGTGTGCAGTTACAGTGTAAACTGTAGCAACTGTTTGCTATATTTGTAGCAAACAGTATGTTACAGTTTAAAAGAAGACATTATTATCATTACTATGATTAGTAGTAGAAGTAGTATTTTAATAAAATAACTTGACAGAGGGTTTGGGGAAGGGCACAGAAACAGGACCTGAATGACTGGGATTCCACCCGTGTCCCTGCTGGACAGGGGCATCGGGTGCTGATTTGTCTAAACATGGCCTAAACTCTTGGCTAGGCTTATAAAGGCCTCAGGGTCAGTTGCCTAGTAACCTCATATGATCCTATGGGGCAGGAGGGACTGGGGGGGTGTGTCCTGCAACTGGCTACCTGGTTGGTATGCAAGTAGAAGGAACTATTTTTTTTGTTTGTTCTGTTTTCCTGCTGTTTAATGAAATAGCTGGGGATGGGTGTAGATCTAACTGTCAAGTGGCTTATTATAGTGAGGTGCTTTTTTTTTTGCCCTCTGCTGAGGTTATGGGACACTGGTTCCTAGTACTGGCCCAGGGCACTGATTGAACCAGCTAGACATCTGCTAAAGATCATTGCTTTTGTTTTGACAGCATTAAGTAAATGGTTGCTCTCTAGCCATTTTGTGGGTGTGGAGAGACCCTTTACAAGTAATTTTTAAATTGTGTTAAAGTTTGAGCTAGATACATAAGAACCTTGCAATTGCTAATAAAGTAATAGGGTATTATGTGGAGGTAGGAAAGTTATCAATTAACATAAAAGGAGCTAGAAGGGATCCCTGTAGAATTGCCTGCCTCAGTCATGAGTAGTCAGAAAAGGAAGATTATAACTTGATCTTAAATACTATATTTAAATATTAAACTTTAATTCTTCACTGCTAAAGAGTTGCATATTTTCGGAAGTGCAAACTCTAACTAGAACTAATTCCTGAAGAGAAGGATACCATTCAATGTGGTCTGAGTAAAATAAGATAGCGGACTATATTGGGGGAACACCTTAAACTAGTTAACTAAACTTGCTAAAGTGTGCATAGTTTGATTTATACATGAATGTAGTACCTGACCTATGTGGATCTGGTTGAAGAATTAATTACAAGAATGGTACCCATTATATTAGGCATTTCAAAGTCCATAAGATAACAGTATAGCTTCTGTGTGCCTGATGCATGTACTGTCTAGCCACAGTGGCAGACTGATAAGTGAAATACAGGAGCAACTATCTCATTCAGTGCAGGAACTAATGCTGAAGTCCCAGCTTGTAGTATATTATTTGTTACTGTTTTTTTTTTCTTTTTGTTTTATTTTATTTTGTTGCTAAGAAATAAGCAAAGGTAAGGGGTAGTTGTATGAATTATTATCTGCTTAGAATAGAACCTTGATTGCTGACATAAGTTGCCAAGAAACATCTTTGTGATGTGGGTGCCACAAATTAAATTTTCTTTGTCCTACATGTCAGAGTAACTAGTGGTCTAATTTAGACAATGGTTGCTAGGACTTGCTCCAGATGAAACCATTAAGTTGGTGTATTAACAGCATTCTTTGGGAAAAAGCTTTTGTTTCAGTTCTGCTTAAATATTTTTAAGTTGCACTTATAGATGACCTGTGTGGTGATACTTTGCACTGTTCTGCCTTTTTCTATGTTTTAGGCAAAAAAAGTTATCTATTTGCATTTTTTGGTTTGCTCTGGGACCTTGGTCTTGTAACTTAATTTGCAGTTGTGGGAAAATTGTGTTTCTACATTATACTGCACGTCTATCTCTACAAACAAAATTACTTTTAAAAGCTAGCTGTATTTTAAACCCTGCTGGGCCTTAGTCTTGTAGTTTCATTCAAACTTATGGCAGAACTTTGATCTACATAAGGCATCTGTTTTGAGGTTCCCTAAGACCTGGGGTCCAAACCAGTCATTTTACATTGAGGGTTAAATTCTGCACTCGAGCAGCAGGAGAGAGCTGATCTCACCTATTTGAGCTTGAACTTGCTGCTGGAAAGGTTATTGTGTGCTTTCAGACTGGCCTGTGGACATACCTAGTTTAAAACTTGTTTTTTTCTGCTTCCATATAATCTCGGGTTTGTGCGACTGGTTAGTGGTGTCCTTTATATATGAAATCACTATAAGTTGTAGTTTTTCTTATAATAACTATCTCTGAAATTTTCCACAGTCAATGCTTCTCAAGGAGCTACTGGTTTGCATGCTAAGCAGAAATGTCACATTTAGTTAGCTTTAGATTATATTATTACAGCACTCAGAACTACTATCACTGCTCAATTAGCAACTGGTTTGTGCGCTGAGCAGCATTGTGACAATTAGTTAGCTTTAGAGTACATTATTACAGCACTCAGAACTATCACTGCTCAAAGGGCAACTGGTTTGTGCATGGAGCAACATCACCACATAAGTTAGCTGTAGATTACACTATGTATGCACCCCTTGTCCAATTGCAAAAATTCCCAGTATATTCCCTTGTAAAGCACATATTAAGGAGATGCAACAATAGATAGGTGCTTTCCTGCTATCTCTGCATCTGGCTTGGTGGACTCGGGCATCCTGAGGCAATGCAACAATTGCCTCATGCTTGCTGGAAAACACTTAATTCTGAAACAGATGAATGCACTATGTGAGAGCTGTTGTTATACAATGTCACTATTGGCAAGATTCTCACATACAGACAAAAAAAAATGCCAAACAGATTGTCGGTGACACACACAGCACTCACTGCAATTACTAAGAGCCAGACACATAGACCCACATATGTGGAGGTGCTGACATGTAACTTACCCAGACCTCAAATGCCTCCCAAGTGCAGACCTGAGAAAATCCATGTGCACTGAAGGTGGGAGTGCTATAGAAAAAGGCATACCCCTCCCACTGCTTTGAGTATTCTTTGCACTTATAGCAACACCTTTGAAAACATCAATCCTCCTTAGAATCTACTGCTCTGTCATTTTATTACCTTAGCCTCTCAAAGAGAAAAGCACTGCTTAGTTGTATCATAAGCTAGGTGTCTTTATTCAGCATAGATCCAGTCTGCCACTTGGATTCATGCTTTACAAAGTAATTGTGGTAGAATCTTTTTTCTTTCTTTCCAATAAACTCTCACCTAGGAAGATAAACTACCAACTGAAACTATTAACTCCCAGCACACTTTTACCAAGTTTTACCAATGTGTCCATAACTTTTTTTTGTTTTAGCATCCAGATTCAGAACTACATTCAAACATCATATAGCCAACTTGGGTCTATATTAGTTCGCTGAAATGTCTTTTAGATGAACACATATTAATTGACCCTCATTCAACGAAAATCACTTCTGTGATTTGCTGAATACTCCCAAGGCAAAGAAATACTTGCCCTGCAGCACGACTTTGCCTTTTTCCGCACTATAGTGCAATCTCAGAGTTGGTATATATAGTTAGGGGGGTAGGGAGTGCAGCCCCCCACATCAGGGATGAGGGGGCAAAGACCCCCACTTGGGTATGTTTGATTTAGCTAGATGTGGGTCCGTTGTGCTGCAGGGCAAGTATTTCTTTGCCCTGGGAGTATTCAGCGAATCGCAGAAGTGATTTTCACTGAATGAGGGTCAATTAATCCATATTTGCTGAAAATACATTTCAGCAGACTAATATAGACCCAGCCAAATCATCTAAATGTAAATGCTCCCTTATAAGTCACTGTACATAAACATCCTCTTTCATTTTAATTCTCTTTGCAACTAACCATACTGTTACATAAAAAACTCTGTAGGCTCTTTTGACAACCTTTACCCTCTACTTAACTTTACCAAATATAAATGTCCCCCTACCAATTACACTACACAAACCTTTCTCCCTAGTTTACACCCAGCCATACCATTCAATGACATACCTTGACAGTGTGTCTTAGCAATTTTTGCCCTTCCACTCTATTGTAATTCAGTATGTTTAAATGCTCATTTACCAATAACTCTACATAAACTGTCTTGTCAATCAGAGCATGTGTATGAACCTTTAAGAAGCATTTCCAGATGCAAGCACGTGCATATAAATAGTGAGCACATGCAGGCAGCAGTGCCATTTTGAGAGAATAGCCAGATTGTTAACATGTATGAGTGTGGTCAATCTGTTTATAAGTTTATTTAAGTTTAAGTTACAAAGCCACATTTCTGGTGTGTTTATGTGTAACAAAGCTGCTTCAACTGAACCCATGAATGTTCATCTGTTTTATCATGTCCAGACGAGCAACATGGTGGCAGAACCAGGATTAAGAGAGCAACTTCTTCAAGCCATGAGGTGCAGAGTTGAAGGTGAAGGCAGATTAAGCTGGTTGAATGAAATAGAGCTCAGACAAAGAAAAAAAGGCCAGAAACGAACCCAAGGTAACAAAAAACTGCACAAATGATTTATTTTGCAAAGAAAATAAAACTGAGCATTTGTAAGGCACAAAAAGCATTATTAATCAAATGAGTAGCACAAAATGTACTATTAATCAAACGAGGGGCAAAAAGCACATTATTAATTAAACTAAATGTTCGAAACCATGATATTTGATAAAACTAGCAGAGATATTCATAAGGGGCTCAGAATTACTTTTGGTTGGCATAACGAGCATGTTTAAAGCAAAACGGGCACAAGGAAAGTATAATGAACATGATATGAGATTGAAAGGGAATAACAAGTACAATAAAAGGGCAAATTAAGCTTGAAGAGCAAGGCGGCTGCCTGTTTTTTAGTAAAAGACCATGTTTAGGCAAAAACTACTATTTCGCATTGACTGAAGCCATTCAAAGCATAACTAGAGTTGTTTAAAGAATCTCAGAGTGTTTGCAGAGGTGTGCTTTGCTGCGGTGTAATTATTTTGAAGAGTTTGCTGTGTGCAAAGTACAGTTATATTGCAAAGTGCATTCATTTTGAAGTGCTTCTTACTCTGAGCTTCTTTTGCTGTGTACAGTTTATTCGCAAAGTACAGTCATTTTGAAGTATTTCTTACACTGTAAGGAGTGGTTTCACAAAGTACAGTGATTTCAGAGTATTCTTGTGCTACAGAGACTTATTTGGAAAAGTACAGTTATTTCAAAGAGTTTGTTGTGCTATTGAACATAATTACAAGTACTGCCATAAAGTTCTGGCATGTATGTTTGTACATAATTTCAAGCATAAATGTTAAAAACAAAAACTGACACAGGATAAAGTGCCTCAAGTGAAAGAACAAATATATTCTACTGTAGAAAACTTTCGAGATAACACCAAATGGCAGGAAATAGAAAGACGTTTATTCTGAAGTTATAAAAACAATATACTTAGTGAGCGCTTTTGCATTCACATTGAATGCTTCTTCAGACATATTCTAAAGTGCATTGGTCTCCATTTAAATACAAATCCTTCCATCAATTAATTGAATAACATCCAATTAATTAATCTATCTAAAATCAATCACAACTTAAAAACACACACATAAATTTAGAACTCTCTATAAAACATATACATATTCAGAAAATCTTTTTCAATGAAAAACATAATAAACATAACAAAGACTATATATATATATATATATATATATATATATATATATATATATATATATATATATATATATATATACTAGCTGTACCCGGCCACGCGTTGCTGTGGCTCAGTCTGGTTAAATGGAAAAGAAAGAAAAGAGAAAGCGCACGTTTCTAATATGTTTAATTTCACAATGCTTGTGGGTATACAATATTTTTTGTTGTTCCATTGTCTGTGCAGATATAGAGATTGTCTGGTTTGCTGACTCTAGAACATGCAACATACAATTGTCCATGTGAGAAGCAATCCGTGTGTAGATCTAAACTGCACAATTCTAAAGACTGGCCCTGAGCTTTGTTGATGGTGATTGCAAACGCCAATCGAATTGGGAATTGCAATCTCTTAAATTGAAATGGCATATCCATTGGAATCATAGGAATGTGAGGAATGAGGACATCTTCACCTTTGAAAGGTCCTGTCAAGATTGTTGCTTCCATGACGTTGCTCATTAATTTTTTTACTGCAAGCTGTGTGCCGTTGCAAAACTTTAGCTGGTTGATATTTCGCAACATGATAATTGGCACGCCGATTTTCAATTGCAGTACATGCAGTGGCATCCCTGTCAGATCAAGTGAATTCAAAAATTCTGTTGGATAATTAACTGCTTCATCTGCTTCCACAACAGTGTCGACAGACTTGTATGTGACTGCCTCGCTTTGAATGTTAGACTGAATAATATTGTTAAGTTCGTAGACGTCTTTGTTCTTGGCCGCAAGAATATCTCGTTCAGTCAGCCAATCGTGATTCTTATAATTGATTTGAATATTGGGAAATACTTTTTCAACCAATTCTTCTTTTGACATCACTAAATTGCAGAAGTTATGAGGCAATGAAATTCGTCCTGAGGTCAGATCAACTGGCACCTTTCCGTTCCCAATTTCCAGCAATTGATGTGAGAATATCTCAGCTGATCGGTCGTTTTGCAGCTGGACACGCATATTTGTAGTTAATTTTAACATCTTTACATGTCGCCACAAAGTAGAGTATTTCAGGCAAGCATTTATTTCATCCGCTGGTGTCGATCGAGGAGAACGAAGCAGATCTGAAGCTGCAGAACGCGATCGCCGTGCTCGCAACCATGCATCCTCAAGTCTGGCTGCACGTCGCACTGCTGATTCCTCGGCATGTATTCGAGCCATTCTTTGTCTGTTTCGCTTGTTCACTGATGCCCGTTCTTCCTCTGTTTGATTTGCAATTACTCGTCGCACTGCTTCCGCTCCGCGAGTACGACGACCTAAGTTTGATCTTTTGTGAGGCATTATTTGGATGAACTAAAGCAGATCGATTGCAGTGAAAAAGAAGTAAGAAAGTTATAACAAAAACATATAAAATTGCATATTTGTATACAAATATATAGAATCCATAGTAGGTATATAAAAACACGCGCGTATTCGAATGCAATGTGTGACATCTATATAATAGTAGGTATATAAAAGCATGCAGGTATTCGAATGCAACATTGTGTGAAAATTTCAAAGCAATCGGTGAAGAACTTTCGGAGATTTAAGATTTTGAACAAACGAACATTTACATTTATATATATATATATATATATATATATATATATATATATAAAACAAAATAATTTTTCCTATAAAGTTAAAATAATGACAACATATACTCCTGTCTGAAGACATAATTATAGTAGATATACAGATTTCATACTTAAATCCCTAGATGGCACTATATGCTTTACTAGTCTTTCACAGATTAACATTCGGATGCCTATAACCTATTCAGTATGTGAATCAATATAATTGAACTTTTCTCGAGTAATAAAACATATCCTTAGGATTTTACTTCAGTTCTAATGTTGTAAGGGTCTGTCTAAAAGGAAAAGTTTTAAGGAAATCCTATCATTGAGACCTACTGCTTTATCTGACTGTAGTCTGATGATCCACTTGGTTTCTAGTTTTTCCGTATAATTTTTCAAATTTCCTAGTCTAACTGTCCTATTAACCAACTCAATGACTAAAAAATTAAACTTATGAGAAAGATCATTACTTATAACATGTTGAGTCAATGCATTATTCTCATCTTCTCTGTTCACTGCATACAGGTGTTCCCTCACTCGTTCTCTGAGGGTCCTGTTAGTTTTCCCAATATAAAATGCAGTGCACTTAACACACTTGGCTAAATAAACTAGATCATGAGATCTGCAATCAGCATAATGGTCAACATGTATACTTTCCCTGTGGTTGGATGAACAAATGTGTTGGTATTGGCTGTAAACCCACATTGATTACAGCTGCGGCAAGGAAATGTCCCTTTCCTGTTAGACTTTACTCTGTTGTCCCTTCTTTCTCATAACATAGTAACCTTTTTAGTGATTTGGTGTTTCTATACGAATACCTTGGGGTGGCCCCTATAATATCAGTAATCTTTTCATCAACTGTTAAAATGGTCCAACTCTTTCTAATAGTGTTTTGTATTTTCTTGTTATTATTTGAAAATGGTATTATCATCCTCGGCCCATTAGCTTGGTTTATTCTTTCATAATGCAAGTTTCTTTTGCATCAAGATGTTATAGACAGAGGAAGCAAAGGGAAGCCATTTTTTATGAGGAAAGGTAATACAGGTGCCACAAGGAATTATGAAAGAATAAACCAAGCTAGTGAGCCGAGGATTATAATACCATTTTCAAATAATAACAAGAAAATACAAAACATTATTAGAAAGAATTGGACCATTTTAACGGCTGATGAAAAGATTGTTGATATTTTAGGGGCCACCCCAAGATATTCTTATAGAAACATCAAATCACTAAAAAGGGACAATAGAGTAAAGTTTAACAAGAAAGGGACATTTCCTTGACACAACTGTAATCAATGTGGGTTTATGGTAATACCAACACGTTTGTTCATCCAACCACAGGGAAAGTTTACATGTTTGACCATTATGCTGATTGCAGATCTCATGATCTAGTTTATTTAGCCAAGTGTGTTAAGTGCACTGCATTTTATATTGGGAAAACTAACAGGACCCTCAGAAAACGAGTGAGGGAACACCTGTATGCAGTGAACAGAGAAGATGAGAATAATGCATTGACTCAACATGTTATAAGTAATGATCTTTCTCATAAGTTTAATTTTTTAGTCATTGAGTTGTTTAATAGGACAGTTAGACTAGGAAATTTGAAAAATTATACGGAAAAACTAGAAACCAAGTAGATCATCAGACTACAGTGAGATAAAGCAGTAGGTCTCAATGATAGGATTCCCTTAAAACCTTTCCTTTTAGACAGACTATTACAACATTGGAGCTGAAGTAAAATCCAAAGGATATGTTTTATTATTTGAGAAAAGTGCAATGATATTGATTCACATACTGATTAGGTTATAAGCATCCGAATGTTAATCTGTGAAAGACTAGTAAAGCATATACTGCCATCTAGAGATTTGTTAAGTATGACATCTTCATATTCACTATAACTATGTCTTTGGACAGGAGTATTTACAATTCTTTTCTTTTTTGCTATCTATATATATATATATATATATATATATATATATATATATATATATATATATATATATATATATTCTTTATTACATTTATGTTTGTCATTGAAAAGAATTTTATGAATACGTATATGTTATATAGAGTTCTAAATTTATGTGTGTTTTTAAGTTGTGATTGATTAGAAATAGATTAATTAATTGGGCATTATTCAATTAATTGATGGAAGGATTTGTATTTAAATGAAGATGAATGCACTTTAGAATATGTCTGAAGAAGCATTCAATGTGAATGTGAAAGCGCTCACTAAGTATACTGTTTTTATAACTTCAGAATAAACGGTTTTCTTTTTCCTGCTATTTGGTGTTGTCTCGAAAGTTTTCTACAGTGGAATAATTTCAAGCACCTTCACCATTGTGGATTGAGATGGCACAGGCATTTTGCAGACCTAGTCTACTTGTGTTTGATCATAATATAGCACAGAATTGATGAGTATTTGAGCAGGAACAAGATATTTTCATGCAAACAGCTTTTTCTGATAAAGCTGCGTGTACAGGGGCATTCCTTTTACTTAACTTAGCTGAGTCAGAGGCTATTGAAAGAGAACATTCATTTGTGTATCCACCAACAGTGAATGCAGGAGAGGGAGGAAAAACAGCCATATTGTGGTGCTGGCTGAATCAAGGGAGGACCCTGAGTGCTTAAAACGTAAATTTAGGAAAATGTGCAACTCCAAGACAAATGTTATATTAGAGAGGCACTTATTTTATACAAGAGGTCAAGAGCCATGTGAAACTATTGCAGCTTATATCACTGACTTGAGAAATAAGGCCAAGGCATGCAGATTTGGTGACTTGAAAGATGAGTTAATAAAGGACAGGCTTGTGTATTGTATTAATAATGCTGCAGTGAGAAAGATTTTGCTTCATGACAGTGATTAAACGTTAAACAAAGCCACAGAGATTTATCAAATCTGTGAGCTCACAGAAAGGCACACAAGTATACTTGCATGTGATAAAAGCATGGTTTCAGCAACCTGTAGAACAAACGTAGACAGCATGCAACATCTACAAGCAGAAATAGGCCTAAGCACATGGCAGCAGCAACCACTGTGGGTCTGGCAGGGAAAACCTGTAGCTTTTTAGCAAGTTCCAAGCTGGCTCAGTAAAAAGGACATGCTCAGTGTAGTATAAGGGTGAGTTTGCAAAACCCAAATCAAGTCTTATTGTTAACTCTCATAATTGTGGTGCCAGTCATGAGTCTAAAAGAGAGAAGTGCTTAGCATTTGGTCAATAATGCCACAAGTGTAAAAAATGGAATCATTTTTAAAAGTAAATCAAGCAAGCCTCATTCAGCTATTAAGAAAGGTCACTCAAAAAAGCAAGTTGATCATATGGAAAGCTGCAAACCTACTTTCTATGTAGATGGTGTGTCAGTGGTTGGTGAAAAGGTTAATGCAGTAGATTTATTGGCAAAGAATGAAGTTGCACTCTTCTGATCAATGGTAAACCCACGGAGCTCAAAGTAGACACTGATTCAAAGTGTAATGTGGTGTCAGCAGAAACATTTGCTAGAATGAGAGCTGGTGAGCAACTTAATTTGTGCAAAGCCTGTTGCTTATAGAGATGAAGAGATTCAAACTGAAAGCTCAGTAGTGCTTTCATGATATTTGGCTGGGAACAGTTACATCTTGCAATGTTATGTAGTCCAAAGACCTGTGCAGTCATTATTAGGTTTCAAGAGGCAGTCTGAGAATGAAGCTGCTTTCTTTTACCAAAGAAATACATCATGTAAGCACATGTCCCAGTTCCAGTTTTACTGACACTATTTTCTCAGAGTACGCTGATGTGTTTGATGACAAGCTAGGCAAACTTCCAGTTGCGTACTCGATGAAAGTAGACCCAGAGGTCAGTCCAGTGATCAGACCTGCAAGAAGAGTTCCAATAGCTATGCAGGACAAAGTCAAGGTCCAGTTAGACAAAATGGTATAGAAAGGTGTGATTTGTCCAGTCACAGAACCAACTGAGTGAGTGTATTCCATGGTAGCTGCTCCTAAGAAAAATTCAGAAGAAATCAGAATATGCATTGACCCAAGTGACTTGAATAAGGTATTAAAGAGACCTCATCATCCTATGCGTATAGTCAAGGAGATTGCCACCCTCATGCCAAATGCCACTGTTTTTTCTGTCCTAGAGGAAAAGAGTTCATTTTGGCAAGTGATGCTTGATCACAAATCTTCACTACTGACTACATGCAGTACCACATTTGGTAGACACAGATTCCTCAGGTTGCCTTTTGGAATAAATTCTGCCAGTGGTCTTTTAGTGTGCAATGGAGCAAATTTTTTCAGGCTACCCATGTGCAATAATAGCTGATGATTTACTGGTGTGAGGCAGTGGTGAAGCAGAGCATGACAGAAACCTCAGGAAAGTCCTGGACAGGGCACATGAAGTGAATTTAAAGCTCAATCCTCTGAAGTGCAAATTCAGACTTCCAGAAGTTACTTATGTAGGTTATGTATTTACCAGTACAGGCTTACGACCATATCTTTCTAAATAAGCAGCCATTCTTGAAATGCCAGCTCCAGGCAATGTCCAAGATCTTCAACATTTTCTTAGTATGGTTAACTATTTGGGCAAATCTATCCCTGACTTTAATGAGTTATCAGCACTTTTGAGAGAGCTGACATGCAGAAATGTTGCATGGTCATGGTTAGAATAGCATCAGAGACCATTTGATAACCTCAAACAGCAAATTGCTAATCCACCTACATTGAGATACTATGATGTCCACAAACCAGTAGTTTTTTCCTGTGATGTCTTGGTTCAGTTATTCTTCAAGAGGGTAGACCTGTTGCCTGTGCATCTAGAACTCTTACCCAAACTGAGATGCAGTATGCTCAAATTAAGAAGGCACTTTTGGCAATCGTGTCTGCATGTTCAAAATTCCATGATTATATCTATGTCCAAGCTATCCAGATAGAAACTGACTATCACCTTCTAGTCACTATTTTAAAGAAGCCTATGCATTCCGATCCAGCAAGTCTACAAATAATGATGCTCAAATTGCAAAAGTACAATTTTAAAATGGTTTATACAAAAGGTAAACTTTTTTATCTGGCTGATACCTTATCCAGATCTCCCAAAAATACCACAGAACAGCTTGATGCAGAGAATTTTGACTTTCATGTCATGGAAGTGCTTAATTTTTCTACCACAAGACTTGATGAACTAAGAGATCATACAAGGACTGATCCAATTTTACAAAAGCTCAACCACTTTGTCAATGTAGGATGGCCATCAAAGCAATCAGGTGTACCACCAGAAGTGCAACCTTACTTTCCATACAGAGGTGAGATGCTGATGGAAGATGCTATCATTTTCAAAGGTCCAAAACTTGTTGTTCCTACTTCCTTACAATGTGAATACATTCAGATTTTGCATAGTGGCCACCCAGGTTCTGATTCTACCAAAAGAAGTATGAGAGGACTAGTATTTTGGCTTTCTCTGTTGAAAGACATTGATAAAGTGCTTTCTTCCTGTTCAGTATGCAACAGTACTAAAACACATTTGCAAAAAGAGCCACTTCATCTAAGCCAAATTCCTGAACTACCTTGGCCAACAGTAGTAACTGACATATTTGAGTTGAACAATCAGCATCACTTAGTGTTGGTAGACTCTTATCCAAACTGGTTTGAGATTGATTTGCTACCTATCCTAACATCTATTGCTGTTATTACTAAGATGAAATGTCATTTCTCAGTCCATGGTAGTCCACACAAAGTTATTTCTGACAATGGTTCTCAGTTTACCAGTCAATTGTTTAAGAGATTTGCAAAAGAGTGGGACTTTATTCATATTACTAGTAGTCCTGAATATCCACAGTCAGATGGCCTTGCTGAACATGCAGTACAGAGTGCAAAGCAATTACTAGCAAGGTCAAAGTGTGACAATACCAATATCTTCTTGAATTTACTTAATCTCAGAAATATACCCCGTGACAACTTAACGTGGCTTGACTGCTCAGAGACTTCTATCTAGGCAAACCAGAACAACTTTGCCTATCAGTTCTAGTTTGTTGGTGCCTAATTCTAGAAACAGCAGAGCAATCAAAGCCCAACTTTTTAAGAAGCACTCTTCTCAGAAGTCTAGCTATGATAAAATGAGCAGATTTCTTCGTCTGTTAAAAGAAGGAGAACCAGTGAGGATGCAAACAGAGTAAGGCTTTGATTGAACTGGTCAAGTGAGAGATATATATGCCGAGCCAAGATCCTATTTAGTGGACTCTGAGGGTATAGAATACAGGAGAAATCGCAGACATCTTCTTCTGTATCAGAAACGATATCACAGCACAATAGCTGTGATACAGACTCCAGATCTCAGAGCAACCCTGACAATGTTCATACTGAAGAACATGTCTCAGTATCCATTCCCATTCCTGATGATGTCCCAGTTGTCCCCAAAGTTGAACACTCCTTGGAGACAGTCCCCATTGCTAGAAATAACTCTGACTTTTATATTACATGATCAGGTCATATTTCCAGACCTAGTGTAAAATACACAGCATCCTGGACATGATTGTTTTATATGTGTATGATTTTGTACGATTGCATTTCAAAGAATTAGTTCTGTATAATTGCATGTCACAAGATTATTTTTGTAAATTGCATGTCATTGAATACTGTCATTTAGTATATGGACTATTTCTCAAAGAGGGAGGATGTAGATCAGATTGTGTGTATGTACCTTTAAGAATCATTCCCAGATATAGCACATGTATATAAATAGTGTGCACATGTAGGCAGCAGTGCCATTTTGAGAAAACAGCCAGAGTGTTAACATGTATGAGTGTGGTAGTCAGTCTGCTTATAAGTTTATTTAAGTTTAAGTTACAAAGCCTCATTTATGATGTGTTTGTGTGTAATAAAGCTTCTTGAACTGTACCCACAAATGTTCGTCTGTTTTATCCTGACCAGATGAGCGACATCCTCCTTACATGCTCCTAATTTTAAGGCCACCTAACTAACTTGTAAATTATCTCTGCAGTCTTGCTTAACTATCTCCACCCTTTTACTCTACTCCACTCTGTAATTTTCACTTCTTCCATCTTCTCCCCTCAGTCATGCTATTTAACCTCATTGCCTCTTCATCCTTCCATTCATTTTTTAATCCTCATACTCCTATCCTTTTTCCATATCTCTTAGTAGTACATATTGTATATATCAGGTTATTAATGCCTATCCAGAGTTGTATGAAATGCTTATTTGAACTGCATTATTATTATTCCTTGCACTATATGTTACCAAACTGCTTATATGTTTTAAACACTTCCTTAAGTCTACCAAAATGCCTGAACATTTATGTAACATGGCCTATGTCATATATGATAATTCAATAAAGATGTTTCTTCTTTAAAAAAATGCCTGAATGTTTTTCATTCCTTTTCTGCTGAACTACATAAACTTTATGCTCTTTTTATATGTGGCCTGAGCTGGTTCTGAAACACAACTTCCTTTGAGATCAATATTGTACCTCTGAACACAAATCTAAATAAATAAATAAATAAATAAATAAATAAGCTGAGATAATAGTGAACATTACATTTCATATCAGATTTTAATATAACCATTCAGAGCAGCTGCTACACTTCCATTATAATTATCATAATGTTGATCTTTTAACTGGTAATATCATGTGTAAATCCCTGTCTAAATGTTTGTGCAATTACTTATGAAATATGATGAATCCTATGTATTTAAACACATAAAATCTGAACTCAAGATTAGACCAGTTTAGTGTCTGGACTCAGAATTCACCTTTAATATTATTTTGGTGACTTTAATATATCTGCAATCCTACTTAATTCTGATTCATTCTATTACGCTATCAAACTCTGTTTATTAAAAGCAATTGAACACAGGCAGATTACACTCATGCTCATTTCAGTAAAATAAATCCCATATTTGAATCATTAACAAGCATTGTCGCCTCACAGTAGGACGTTGTCCTGTTCGATTCTGAGCTAAAGCGTCTTCTGTGTGGAGACATGCATGAATGGGCGTACCTTCGTTGAAGGTAGTGCGTCAGGCCTGGCAAGCCAGTACGTAAAAATCCACTGCCAATCATTAGCGGACCGGAGTTCCGCTGTGGCGACCCCTAACCAGGAAAAGCCGAAAGATACAACAACAATCAATGCAATAAGGACATTCCATCACTAACTGTTGCATCTAAATCTCATATTAACATGATTCAGAAAGGAATCCACAGAACTTCCACATGGAAATATAATAATACTGAGTTTCGATTTGCCATCCTGATACTATCTATCAAAAAAGGAACAGAATATACTTAGAAATGGCGTTGTAAGCAAATAACTAAAAACGAATAAACTAAATAAGCAGATAAACAGTTTACATAGTCTTTTTTGCTTTGCTTTAGTGATAATATAATTCAGTGTGCAAGCTGAGACATTGAATACACCTCAGTTTTAATTCAGGTCTGTTTTATATGATTAATGTATTCCAGACAAATGACAGCTATGGCCAGGAACTGAAAAAAATGTTCTTTATGATAACTTGATCTTCCATCCAGTCTGGTAATCGAATATCATATATTATGATTATTGTTATTATTACTCTTATTGTTAATATAATTTTTTTTTACTTGTTCTATCCCAAAATGGCATTTAGAGCCATTGTACTTTTATCCAAGACTTCTTCCCACAATATATAAGCATAATATGGTGTTGCATTGCCTTTTCATTTTTATCAAAGTCATCTCTCAATTGACGTAGAATACCACTACTACAAAATAGTGCATACAATGAGGTAGTTCTGTAAAAGTAATTTCTAATGGCTTGAGTAAAAAGGTATGAGACAGGAAATATTGATACAATGAAGTTTTTACTGAATCTATTTACAAAAGAGAGAGACCACATCACATACTTCCTTTGTTATACTTAGCAACAACTTTTTATTCAGTTCAATACAACTTTATTTATGCATCAGTATTCCAAATAGCACAAAATGTACATTCCTCATCCGTGGTGCACTTTTCCAAATTTCCATCATCAGCTAATGTGAAAATAAAATTAACTACCATTCCTTCAAAAACTCTAGCTAATACAATCCACCTCATCTTACAACTGATGGTCACAACTTCCCAGTTACTCTTCCTGCAGTGAATATTATGTATTTGCTGTAGTACATTTAAGTGTCTCATAATAACTATTTCCACTATGACTTAACAAATATTAAAGACTTTGCTGCATATTCCTTGAACTTATAGCAGTTATTTTGTTAGATAACCAATCTATCTAATACCAACAATATATTTCTCATGCCTAGCATACTTTTATATAGTCCATCGGTGACCAGGATCAGAGTTTAATCAATCACTTTTGTCAGTTAACAATTTCCTCTATTTATTACAAGCATCTTGGCCTACAACTAATGCTTACCATCATTGTTTAATTTGTAAACACTCCTGCACAATCCACCTTCATTTACTGTAAATGGTTTATATATTTTAAGCTATATGCAATTAATATTAATACACAAAGGGATTAATCTAGGCCTAACATCACCTTCATTTTTCTTATAGATTCATAGGTTCATAGATTAGTACTAGGCTAACTGCCCTTGCGAGCCATTTTTAAGCCTAGCTAATTATCCCTTGTGAGACTCAAACCCTGCACCTTGTGTTTGTAAGGCAAACACCTTAACCATTAGGCCACCCTCCCTCACTCCATTGGAGTCTCAGCTTGCCTTTTCCACTTCCAGCTCCCACCTTTAATTAATCCCTTTGTTTCCTTCACTCCACCTGGTCCATTTATTTATTAATAAACTACAATCTCTCTTGCAATCATCATTTTGATGTCTTCCGTATTTGCTTTCAATTCCTCTGTGTTTGGTAGATCTCCAATCTTGTATTTTCTTGTAATAGTCGTATTTGCTTCGATCATAATTAAAGGGACAAGTGCCTTTACATATTTGTGCCTTCTATATCTAGCTAGCTCAAAATCGTGACTTCCTTGATGACTGTTGTTTTTTCACCCCAAATATTACTAACAGAGTTTTGAATTTCCTCCATGTCCTTCTCTTTAAGTATAACCTACTCATCCTTTTTTAAAAGAGTTGATGTAGATAGTACTATACAAATACATACGATATGACATAGATTTATTTTACAATTCTTTTGATAAAGATTACTGCTAGCTATTAACTTGCAGGTTATAGGTAATGTAATCAATATATTTTAAATATTGTTCTGATATGGTTCAAACTTTCTTTTTGCTAGCATCGTCAAACACTGGACAAATGATAAACACAGTCATTAAATCTCCTGACATCTCTAATAGTTCTTCAATATATAGGCACTGGCAGGTCCTCCTACTGAACGGTGTCTCTCTCTCTCTCTCTCTCTCTCTGAATGACACACAGACACACACGCACGCATGACCGCACACATGCACGTACGCACACACACACACACACACACACACATGCACACTTGTTTTCTTAAAATTTTATCTTGAACTTCAGCTTCAGGATTAGCAAATAAGCTTGAGGCTTGCAAAAATCTCATCAGGATTTCTCATTCTTACAGAAAGTGGTATATCTTCAAAGCTCATTTGCACAACTCCTTGCACTGCACCAGCTCTTTCAGTCCTTTATAAATCACTAGACTTCATGTTTAAATTATTATTATCTTGGTTTAGAGGCATTTTCAACCACTGCAGCTTCCACTGGATCTTCATTTTCATCATTTGGAACTTGTAAACTCAACGTATCTCATTGCCTTAGCATATATAAATATTCTGCAGTTTTGGCATAGTAGAATTTCTGTATAGCTTGGTTATTTTTCAGCAATTTAGATAATAGTCACAATTTTCTGCTAACAGCAATACAAAATAAGTAGGCAATTTATTTGTACTTCTTTTGATCAGCTAGTAATAAACTTTTCCCATATAGCAGTATATTCCTATATCTGAGAACTGGCAAATGGCAGTCACGTATTTTAATAGTATTGCTCTTTGTCATGAAATTCTTCACAATCTACCTGCCCATTACTCTGGAGATGACATAGGTTAATTTGTATTTGTCTTAACTCCCACACAGTAAAATAAACAAATAAATACATAAATAATCTCTTTCACACAAACTGAGAACCATTGATTAGTTATATATGATGCGTCAAGAATTCCATGTTGGGAAATTATATACATGAGGACTCTGACTATAATTTTGCCCATGGTATTCCATAGCATCACAATTTGAGAGTATTTGAGTAATAGTTAATGCAGAAGATTAATTGTTGCTCATCTTACTTCCTTATTTATTTTGTCAGTTAAACCTGGATAGACAGAATAAACCATTTCAAAGGCACATATTTAGTGACAGCCTGGGGACAAAAGTTCCAACAGTAAGAGTAAATAGTACAAAACATGATATAGTAGAGACAAATGTAATGCCAGAAACAAAGGAATGCAATGATGTATTTTCAAAATACATTTGAGGACTACATAGAACAAAGCATGCATAGTGAACAGATAGATACATTAGTTGCCTTTCTTTTTGAACTTTCATCTTGACACTTTTTTAAATTTCATCTTGAAACTAAAATGAATCAGTAATAACTTTATTCCAATGTAACTGTGGCATTTCAAGTGGCTATAACTATCCTTTAAATTATGGTATCTGTTACACATTTAACAGTTTTTGCATATTTTTTCTGTTTGTTCCAACTTTCTTCAACAACTGGAGGACACCATGTGCTGCTTATTTCAAATTATTATCCAAGTGTGACTTGTTGACTTCCTCCAGTACAGAAATTCTGATAGGGATACATACTATAACTCTGTTGGATTTGAACATAAGGTCCTGAGTACAGCTTAGTTAATCTATTTGTGGATAATATACTTGAATGTTTTTTTCATGATGAAATCTGCTCTGACCAAATATGATTATATAATTAATAATCTATAGAACTTATTCTGTTCTTTGTGCATCACTGAATCTAGATTAACATACAGTGATTTTGTAAGGAGCAAGCCTCCCCCACCCCCATGTAGGGCAATGTCTCCATTGTCTCTCACTATATATGTGTATATATATATATATATATATATATATATATATATATATATATATATATATATACATACATACATATATGGGATCCATACTATTTATCAAACGACCAT
This sequence comes from Protopterus annectens, assembly GCF_019279795.1. NCBI lineage: Eukaryota > Metazoa > Chordata > Ceratodontiformes > Protopteridae > Protopterus > Protopterus annectens. Next base: position 996,579,161 of record NC_056744.1, read on the forward strand.
TTCACCGAAAGTGAAATGGCCGAGTACACTTCTGAAAGTGCTTTTCACCGAAAAACCACTTTCATGACAGTGTGCTAAAAAAAATAAAACATGGGGAAATGGCTGTTGCTAAGATTGTAGCACAGTGGGAATAAGAAAATATTCCCTTTTTCCCACTGTAATGTGATCTCGGAGTGAGAATATAAAAGTAGGGGGGTGTGGGGGTGCAGGTGGGCTTGCCCCCTTGTGTAAATGTGAGTACTGTGTTTTTTTTTTCTAATTTTGTTGTTTTTAAATTTTTTTTGCACACTTTAGTGAAAGTGCTTTTTCGGTGAAAAGCACTTTCGGTAAACTGTGTTCAGTTGTTTATGTTTTATAGAAATGTGATTTCATGCAATAGTCCTAGATCCATATATATATATATATATATATATATATATATATATATATATATATATATATACTGACTGCAAAACTACGCAACAGTGAGGAAAAGGAGAACCTTTTAATCTTTTCTGTTAAACAATTTTTGTAAAGTAACATCTGGTATATGGAAATGGGGGTAAACACCTTCAAAAATGTTACTGATGGTTGTGCTGTCAAGAATCTCACAGCTGATTGCATGCATATATATAAATATATATATATATATATATATATATATATATATATATATATATATATATATATATATATATATACATACATACAGAGAGAGATCTTATGATCTTATAGGTGGAAATGGGGGTCTAGTCCTTTAAAAGAAAGGGTTGATGATTCTTGTGCTGGTAAAATTCTCATAGCACTGAATGAATTAGTTAGTTAATGAGAACTAAGCAACCAATTATGAAATATATAATAAGGCAGCCTGAAAACAGAAAATTTGTAAGTAAGATCCACAACTGGACATTCAGCATGGCTTAAAGAAAGAGCTTTATCTTAAGATCCGAGACATGCGGAGTTTAGCAGCCCAGCCAGGCCTTCTTCTGGATATGAGCTGGAAGTGACTATGGTGAGGATTTCTTTTGTTGTTTCTGAAGCTGAGGAGAAGGCTTGACAGGGTCCACAGCTGAGATTTCTTTGTCTGTTTTGCTGGAGTGGCTGTATGAGACTGGACTTTATTGTAATGATGATAACTAAGATTCTGTTTTGTTTATCTCTGTCAAATGACCTGTAAGTTCTGTTGTCTTTTAGCCCTCTTTACTCCTGCTGTCTGCCAACCACTGGATCCTCTCTTTGCCTAATTCATTCCCATCAGCCAACCAAAAGTGACTGTCATTTTGGAAGCCATCAAGGGAAGTTCAATTTTTTCAACTGTATGCAGTCCTGTCCTTTACATGCACTTAGCAAGCATGTGGGGGGGGGGGATCATGCAATGTGCTGAAGCAAAGGGCATCCCCTGTTTGGGTCTATATTAGAACATCAAAGTTTCAAAACTTTGAATGTTCTAATATCGAACCCTATTCAGCGAAAGCAGAAAATATCGAAGCAACAGAAAACCAAATTTTTTCCTAGGGAAAGAAATCGGTTGTCTGTGTCTGCTGCTTCGGTATTTTCAGTGCTGTGGTGGAAAGTTATGGGTTGGGTTCAGGTAAGTGTGCGATTGAGTGCGGGTTAGGTTAGGGTGAGGGTTAGGTATGTGTGCGATTGTGTGGACGTGAGGGTTAGGGCAGGTTAGGTGAGTTAGGGTTAGGGCGCGGGTTAGGTATGTGTGTGATTGTGTAGATGTGAGGGTTAGGGTGGGTTAGGTGAGTTAGGGTGTGGGTCAGGTAAGTGAGCGATTGTGTGGACGTGAAGGTTAAGGTGGGGTAGGTGAGTTAGGGTTAGGGTGCGGGAGAAGTGAGTGTGCGATAGTGATGGAGCTTAGGGTTAGGGTTTGGGTTAAGGTAAGTGGATAGTTAGTGGTGTGTGTATAGTTTAGTGTAGGGTTAGATGTAAGATTTTAGGTGTATGTGTGTAGATTGCTGTTTGTTTGGTGTGCTTGTGTTGTGTGTATGTATTTTGGAACAGCAATTTGTTTCCCTGGGAAAAAATTTGCTGTTCTGTATGTTCTATGTTTTCAGCTTTCGCTGAATAGGGTTCGATATTAGAACATTCGAAGTTCTGAAACTTCAATGTTCTAATATAGACCCCTCAGTTCTGCCATGTATAAGCTCTCTCGGGTAGTTCATTCTCCTACCTGAAGCTCTTTTGGTGGTTTTCCCAGTTTCCAACAGGGAAATCACACTACTCTTTGTGCTTCAAAATGTCTTCATCCCCCACCACACTTCCCCCACCCCAGAGAGGTGAGCAGGCCATGTCCTTCACTTCTCCCTGCCTACCACCTCATGTGATACTCACTGAAATTTGAAGAGTGAGGGCTCAAGCCTTTTGTGTCATGGAATCAGGAATTTATACTGTTTTTTGAAGAACTACGCACAAAAAATGTGTTTTTATATAAATGTTCTGTCTCCATTGCCTTTCAGATTTGTAATATATTTATGCATTTATGGAATTTCTCAAATCCATACACAATGGCTAACATTTAACATTTTCCTCTACATTTATGCACATCTTATTTGTGGATGCATAAGTGGTCTCAAACAATTTCAGACTGACCTATCTTCTTGTATCAATAATGCTCCATTTCCATCTAAGCAATCATATACATGTTGGACAGCTGGCTTAAACATTTCATGATACTTTAGAGTTGGTGCTACCGTTGTAAATGTTTTCATTAACTTGGATCTTTTCTCCTCTCTTAGACACCATTTCTCTTCAGTGCTATGGAGCTTTCCTAAATGAATATAAAAATTTCACATGCTTAATATAATCTTAGATATATAGTGCACCATTTAAGGCCTGTTTAGGTATTTTGGGGTCTGTATGCGCACTATTCCATTCACTTTCCTGTATCTGGTTATGACCTTCATAAGGAAGAATATCACGCATGTATTTCAAGCTGATCACAAATTGGAAAATTACTCTTGATCATTTTCAAATTATAATACCTTAATCTGACCAATAAATTGAGCAATCTCTAGTCATACTTAAATTTAATTTTCACCCACACTATTAGGTCATCAACTGTAGCACTTAACTTTCCAAAATTCTAAATACAAGCCCCTGAGAGACCTTTGGTGCTGATGCATACAACAAGGTAATCTGAGAAACCTGTACCTTTTCGATTCTGTAATGAAAATACATAACTTTGGCTGGTTTTGTCTTACTTTGGAAAAAACATTGGTTACCATCTAGTATAGATACATATTTGGCACTGGGCATAACTGCAACAACTTTGTCAATTGCAGGTAAAGAATATTTAATGTGTCTTTTATCACTGCTCATCTCTCAGGGATCTGTGCAAATTCTAAACTTGTCTTACTTCTCAGCTCGTCTACTATTTACATATTCTGTAAACTGCCTTTCTTTGACAATAACACTAGACTCTCTATCCTCTTCATTTTTACACTCTTCTTCCTTTCAAGGTTTCTGGTACTATTCTAGGTGAATTAACTATCAGCAGTACAGCAGGAAATATTTTAATGTCACAATTCTCTGCCAGGCATTCTAGCCCAATGAATAAAGCAGAACCATGTCTTTGTCAACTACTCAAATTCATATATATAGCTTTGCAACTAATAGATTCCACATTCTGCTTATAACCTGTTTAATTAACTCTCACTTGTTTCAAGTGCATCATTATGATTAACACTGAACTTTTTTGGAAACTTCTAGAGGAAGCATTCAACATGTTACATCCCTGAGAATGACTCCATTGTCACATACTACTTCTAACTACAACTTAATCATAAAAAAAATTCTGGTCCTCTATTCAGACACTACCCAATCCTGACTCAGAAAAAAGATCTGCACCCCTCTCACACCTGCCCCCCCCTCAAAATAGTGACTACATTTATTAAATACTTTATAGAGAGCATTGCTGCCCTCACCCTCACCTACACAAACCCATAACATATTACAAACTGCCCCCTCTACTACAACATTAACCTCTGAAAAAAATTAATTTAAACAATCATTAGCCAGAAATGCTAACAACTTTACATTGAAACCTGTATCAATATCTACTATAAAAAATTGCTACTTAAATTTAAACCTTGCTACACAGCTGGCAACTTTTTCATCACCTCATCTCAGGATAGTTCTTAACCAGTACCCAACATGGATTCTGCCCTGGCCATAGTACAACTACTGCACTATTGTCTTTTTTAGATAATATAAACAAGAAAAGGGAGTCTAGCAAACTTATCGCTTCCATATGTCTGAATCTGGCCAACACCTTTGATACTATCTCACATAGCAAACTCCTTTAGCAACTGCACCATCTTGGCGTATCCCCACCGTCACTTCAGTGGTTTAAAAGCTACCTATTTGATAGATAGGTAACTGTTTGATGGCAACATACTTCATCGCCTTACCTCCCCTTTACTGCTGGCTTACCACATGGCTCAATTCTTGGTCCACTTCTCTTTAATATTTTCATTAATGACCTTTATACCTCTTCTAGACAATCATCATTTATACCGTCTGCTGATGATTTGACACTAATAGCTGCGGTGGTACAGCGGTAGCATTGTTGCCTCACAGCAAGAGGTTCTCCTGTTCGATTCATGGCTGGAGTGCCTTCTGTGTGGAGTCTGCATGTCCTCCCTGTGGTCGAGTGGCCTCCGAAAGACATGCGTGAATGGGCGTGCCTTCGCTGAAGGTTGGGCATTGGGCTAGCAACTCAGCACCATAAAAAATCTACTGCCAATCATTAGTGGACCGGAGTTCCACTGTGGCAACCCCTAACCGGGAAAAGGCAAAAAGACAAACAAACAAACGCTCATCTGACACTCTGGCACATCTTCTTGAAATCAGACAAGAAGCTTTCACGTCTGTTGTAAACTGTCATCACACTGCTCAATTATTACTCAACCCCCCCCCCAAAAAATAAAATTACTCCAATTCCTCCCCAAAGCACACATAAAGGAAAAAATCCACCTTCAAAGTCCTCTCACTTAACAATACAGAGATAGTTGTACCCCAAACAAAACTGCTTAGTGTGACAATTGATGACAACCTCAGAATTTAACACTACATTCAAAATAATATAACAAAAATATCACCATAAATTTGACATTCTTTATAGACATAAGTATTTTCTTATGAACTCTGCTAAAACCAGCCTAGCAATCACTTAACTCCTTCTTTCACTCTTATATGGTCCCCCTATCCTTACCAAACTTGCAAGTATCTGATAAAATTAAATTTGAAATATAATACAACAAAGCTGCTAAATTTGCTGCCAGTAAACAATGCAATGAACATCACTGCAAGGCCCTTAAACGTTTAAACTGTCTTGAACTACTCCACTACCTAGACTTATTATAAGTAGTTATTGCCCACAACATCATTTATAAACACCATGTCTGTGCTGCACTAAGCTGTATTCTTCCTTTCTATCACCCAAACAGACCCCTTTGTTCTAATGATAAACAACTTCTCACCATCTATAAACCTCAAAAAACAATTGGAAATAGGCTTTACTGCTACTCTGTTGCCAAAAATGGAATTCTGTTCCACAGGTTATTAGAATCCTATCATCCTTGCTTCTAGCAGCTTATGAAAGGTTGCCTTTCAAACTCATTGCTCTGTTCATACTATATCCCAGATTGAACATCAATCTCATCTACTTTTCTACTTTTCTCCATCCCTATCTGTGCATATTCTTTACACATTTCTACTTCCTCATCTTCACCTATCATACCCTTTCTACTAGTTTACATAACCTTTTCTTATCACCTCCTCCCCTTTCATACTAATATATCATAATCTCTCTCTGTCTGCCTTTATAGTTACAATTAAACTAAACACGTGATTTTTATTTATTACTACTGTGAATTGCCAATAGGATGCTCTCCAGAATTGTATATAGTGTTTTACTTTACTTTTCTTTAATTGTTCTCTTTGTAACATATTTTAGTATATTTCTGTACCTTACAATATTGTTGATTGTTTTTGAAATGTACGCATTTCAACTGTTTTATAATGTGTTTGAAAAAAAAGTTTATTTTCTCTGTTAAATGGAGCTTTTCTCCCTGGGCCTCTACTGAAAATGAGCTCTATGACCCAGCTGGACTTTCCAGGTAAGCAAATGTCAATAAATAAATAATAAACAAATAAATCATACCAAGCATTCACATGCCAAATGAGCAAAGATAAAATGTTTGCTGTACTGCACTTTCCAGAGAAAGCTGAAATAAAATGTTGTATTTTCTAGTCTTGTACTAGATGAAAGTATTTCTCCAAATGCTTTTTTGTTGTGCCCTAAGTATATCAGCAAAGTGGACCCAGATTTGTTAAAATCTTCTTGTAGATTCAAATCTTCAAATGCAGATTCTGATAAAATACAACTTTCTGCCTTAGTGTCTAGCTAAAATCAAATGATATTGTAAAACAACAATATTTGGACTTTGATTTCTGAGATATGAACGTTAGAAGAAACATAATGACATTCTTTTCACACTGATTTTGCATGAGGATGACACTGTAGGCATACGCACTTGTAAAAAGATCATTGCTTTGCATTTCATTGCAGCCTGGAACTCAAATTGAGTTTAAGGTATCAGAAATTAGACTTTTTTGACTCCACAAAATACACTTGCACAGAAATAATTCAGAGTGATTACAGTAAGGAGGTGTAAGGTAAGAGGACTTGACACCATGAAGCCTTTAATGCAACTAGTAAATTAAGAGAGATCACGTGACATGTTTCCCTTGTTATGGTTAATGCCTGCTTTTAAAGCTATAGCCTATAATTTCTTTGTTTACCTCAGAAGACTTAGAAGGTTTGTTTTCCAGCATTGCCCTTTTATTGCTTTTTAGCTTTGGCACCATAACAGATATTCATGATCATTTTCTTGCTTCAGTAAAAAAGGCATCTAATTTAGCTACTTTTGTAGATACTTTAGTCTTTGTTGTAGTTCCCCTTTCCCCATTCATGTCCTATTTCAGCTGCTGCCATGAGACGTCTGTCACTCATGCTTATACCACCCCTTTACCTGGGAATAAAAGTTACATTGACCAAGTCTGTTGCTAAGAACCATTTGATGCAACAAGTTTCAAAAGAAAATAATGTGTGTGCCCAAGGAAATTCATACTGGCATGCAGAGAGAGAGACAGACAGACAGACAGAGAGAAGTACAGACAAGAAACGAGGAGATAACTACTTATATCTTGTGTTCTCTACATTTGGTGATGTAAGGATTAGACTAAGAGGAAGGAAAGTAGTTCTAAAAAGAAAATATCAATCAAATATCACACAATTGTCTTTTAAGCATTCCTTGGGTTGTAACAAATTCTAGTAAGTCAACCACTGCAGTCTAAACATTTTCTACCAGCTAAAAGAAATAAAATATTGAATCTTGTAGGATAAATCTATCCAGACCATTCCCATCCTACAAATGCAACCAACCCCAAAGGCACTAGTAACTGATATTCAACAGTTTGCCATTTTCAGGAACAGTATGCAATGTGAGCTCATCCTGAGGCACATCTAGCATTACGCAAGTTTACTTTAAGTGTTGAATTATTTAATAGATTATACTTACAACTTACTCTGCACTAGAGCTAAAGTTGATTTTATTAAGATTATATTATGACCAATACCTTACATATAAATGTATTATTTGATCTGCAGGTTATGAGTTTACCTATCTGATTTACTATAGCTTAGAGGACTGGATAGCTATTGACTAGACTCTGTTTAGTAGGTCTAAGCAAGTTCTAGATAGATATTATATATTTTGTTTTTGGCAGTGTCATTGGATATGAAACTCCCAACTTAGCAATATTTTTCTCTGTTTGTTATAGCTTTATGGGAGTGGTGAATGAACTCCAACCCTTTACTCTATTGCTTGCTTTTTTTTCTGAAAACAGCTGGCTACTCAGATCACTAAGGGCATGCTAGAGCCTTTTAAAATCATGTGTCAAATAGGCAACATAAGCCCATGAAGATAATTATAAGGGGAAAAAAATCATATGGGAGCTTTACAGGAAAAAATGATGAAACATGTGAAGCAGGAGTATTGTAAAATTAGGAATTCTTGCCATTACCAAACCAATAATTAAACACAAATTAGTTCTGTTGTCTATTATAATGTTTGAACTTGCTTTGATCTAGCATCATTTTCATTAAAATGTAAAATCTCTCTTGTTATTTCTTATCACTGACCACTAGTTACATATGTACCCTACTGAAAAAGCTAAGCTACATGTCTGATGACATTTCTCTTAGAATAACTGAAGCTTGCCACAAGCTCCATTACCTTACCTGTCTCCATCCAGATAGAGAGAGCCACTCAGAAAAAGGTTATGGTTCCACTCCAGAAAACAGCCATTTTATCTACACATAATAATTTCTGATCTAGTGATCTCCAGCACTGTTTGTTAAAGATACTACTAAATGCATACATGTGCAGCTATTATGCCATTTGTCTTCCCATAACTGTCTTAGGCTCTCAACATGATTTTCTTCCTGGCCACAATACAAAATCTGCTTTGCTACTTTTAATCAATTTATTGGAGAAGAAACGGTTTATTACAACTCTATATACAAAACAGAACTCAGACTGTTCTTTCATGCAATATTATCTTAAAAAAACTCTGAAGGAGTTGGAAAGAAATGTATTATAATTTAGAGTTTTCATTCTAAAGCAATTAGAACTTCATCAGAACTCTACTATTTCTGACCCTATGTCAGAGCTGCCAGAGGGTGACCCTCATGGCCTACTTCTTCACCTGTCCTTTTTTTGTTGTATATGTTAATGATATAATTTTATGGTTATACCAACGTACATGTCTCAATCATGTCTGTCCTCATATCAAACTTGTCAAAAACACAGTGCCTTGCTGTCTTCACCTAGAACCTTAACCAGGTCCAGAGATGCACATATCCAAGTATGACTTTAATTCTTTAATAAAGTCAGTCTCTTCCACAAAACTCATAGGAGTTACAGCTGTTAAACATATTAAGCTTGACGCCCTTGTAAAAGTCATCACGTTCAATGTAACCTAACCTCCATATTTATTAGTCTACTCTACACCTTTCATGAAAACTACTCTGAACTCACAACAGCTCAAGTGTTCTTACTTTGTAGTCTCCTATATTTGCCAGTCTTGTTAAACAACCACCTTACACTCTTCTCAGCTCTTCTCTCTAGATCAGAATTACAACAGAGTAACAAGAATTCTGGCTTTACACCCTCTGAGATAATACTGCTGCACCACTTTTGAGTCTACAATGGCTAGAGGTCCCACAAAAAATGAAATATTCTCATATTCAGACAAACACACGGTCTAGTATGTTCAAAAAATGCCCTTTGAATAAATCCATTGCTCAATGGTACACAGCATCTAGAAATTTGCAACAAAGAACTCTTTTCTAGCAAAGACTCACCCCACACTAAGCCATTATGAGGAATAAATATGAGCTCTTTGTTGTAACCTCTAAACTATGGAAGAACCTTCAGTTAGCAGGTCACTGGCATTCCGTTAACCCACCTTTCATAATGCACTCAGGAGTGTCGATGTAACAAAATGGAGATGCGCTTGGTTACTCTAGTATGACATTATCTCTGTTCTTTTCCCAAATGATGTGTCTCTTCCGATTGATTACCTTTTCCCTGTTTGGCAGTAGATAAATTACAATTTTTATATTGCATACCAATGATGGTGTTGTTACTCTTGATATAATTATTCCCTTTATTGTTGACAAAAGTTGAACTCTCTGTCTTGTATTCTTTGGCTCTATTTGTATATTTAGTGAGTAACTGTATGCACTCTGTGCAACCATGGAGCTTCCCTCCTTAAATATCTGTTGAAAATGGGAATGCCCTGTCAGAACGTCATTGTTAACAACTGTAGACAAATAAACAGTGTTACACAACTGCATGATAATGACACAGTGCTGTTAGTCAGCCTAATACATGAAGTGTTTAGTAACAGATTTGTGAAGGCAGGTGGTTACCAGAGAAAGGAAAAACAGAAAATCCTTACTTCTGTAAAGAACAAAACAAAAAATACAAGTATTTGCTTTTTCTCAAAGTAAAAAGAAACTTACTAATGATCATAATAAGTAGTATTGGAATTGTAGGTTTGCAAACCCCACATCGGTTGGGGGGGGGCTTTCTTGCCATAAAACACCTTACAGTCCAGTACATTTTCTAGTAAACACATACTGATAATATACATTTTTTAATACATCTCTAGGGGTTAATTTCTATATATAGAGCAAGTCTGAGTCAACCTATAGATATATATCATAGAAAATGGAGTGTAGAACTAGCATTAAAAGCTAAGTAACTTTTTTAATAAGTTGTGACTGAAGATATACTTCCCTTTCACAACAACGAGAGGCATGATAGAAAAGAAAATCTAATGCTGTGTTAGCTTGATGTCAGGTATAGGTGAAACCACAGAATTGCTGCCAAAGGATAAAGCATTTTTTTTCTCTTTTTGTTATAGCTTTATAGGAGTGTTAAATGGATTCCAAAGCTTTAAACTACCGCTTGCTTTTTACTGAACAGAGCTGGCATACTGGGATAGCTCTCAACTCTCCAGATGTTTGCAGAATATCAAGATTTTTACCTCACATTTTTGGCCTGTTTCTCATAAAAAGTTGTCATTTTCTGGCAAATCAATGAGTATTGAATTCACTAAATAATAACAAACATTTGAGCTTCAAACTTCATATCCCTCAAAAAAACTGCAAGGAAACATGAAACCTTTTAGTTTACCAACTTTTTAAGTTTATAAGATCAATATTTAAAATTTGTTCCTATTTTTGGGCCTTTGTCTCCCAATTATTTTTGGTTTTGTCCATATTTCTTATGCTTAGAGGTTATGAGATTCAGTGGAATCTTTAAAATGGTTGCATTTTATAGAGAACAGAAACCCATGAAAAGCGTTATAAGGGAAAAAAACTTATTTAGAAACTTTACAGGAAAACCTGAATGGAACATGTCAAATTGGAGCATTGTAAAGTTAGGAATTCTTGTCATTACCAAACAAATAATTAAACAGAGATTAGAGGGTAGGTCAGTTTACTATATTACTAGGTAGGGAACTCTGTTGTCTATTAAAATGTTTGAAATTACTGTGGACTAACAACATCTTACTTCTTCTTCTGGCTTTTCCCAGTTAGGGGTTGCCACAGCAGATCACCTGTCCGCTCATGATTGGCAGTGGAGTTTTACAGTGTCGAGTTGCCAGCCTGGTGCCCAACCTTCCACAGAAGGCACACACACACGCACTCACACCTAGGGCCAATTTAGAGTATCCAATCCACCTGCAGCATGTCTTTGGGATGTGGGAGAAAACCGGAGCAAACCCACGTGACCACAGGGAGGACATGCAGACTCCGCACAGATGGCACCCCAGCCAAGGATTGAACCGGAGAACCTCTTGCTGTGAGGCGACAATGCTAACCACTGCACCACCGTGGCCGCCCACTAACAACATCTTATTAAAAATGTAAAATCCCTGTTGTTATTTTTATCACTAACTCCTAGTTACATATTTGCTCTACTGAAAAAGCTAATCTACACATTTGGCTGACATACTTCTCTCAGAATATCTAAAGCTTTCCACAGACTCCTTTACCTTACCTTACCTGTCTCCACCCTCATAAATCATTTGGACATCAAATTAATTCTATGGTTGTAGCAGGAGTCCAGTTTGTGGACCTGGGGTTAGTAGATGTAGTACAGTACCCATTATACTATATTATGCAAGTAATATTGAGGTGGTATGTAAAATAATTAGTATTAACTGGTTCATCCTTCAAACAGATGGTTTGATAGGGAATGTGGTAGGGCATAGGCCTCGGATTGGGTATAACAACAAGAAATCTTTAAAAAGGCAGTTGTGTTTTAGGACAGATCATACTTCCACTACTGTTAATCATGGTAAGTGTGGTACTAGGAGATGTTATAGATGCATTTTTTGTATGTATATTAATGCATGTAACATATTTGTTCACCCCATTACTAATGTTTCATATGAGTTTAGAGTGTCAGCAGATTGCTGTACAGCCAATATAGTTTGCCTGCCTCTTGCATAGCATGCAAGAGTTTTTATATAGGTAAGACTAACCATCCCTTTTTGAAAGGATGAGGGAGCATCTATATAACACTCGCATGGGAGACACTAGAAGTGCCTTAGCTAGACATACATTAGAATGTGGCCCCACACATCATTTTAGGTTTAATGCAGTATAAGTTGCTAAAGAAAGTCCATGTCAAGCTGATTTTAGGAATTATACAGACAGAAGGGACTCATGGTGGATAATTAATTTACAGGCTGATAGGTTCACTGGACTGAATGAAAAGATTTCTTTAAAGCCTGTTTTAAAATCCAGGGATCTTCTCCACTTCCAGACGCTAGGGCTCTTTAAGATAGAGATGTCTTTCAATGGTCTGTAGTTTTATTGGTTGGTTGTTAATTGTTCTCATTACATTGTTGCAGTGTTTTCTTTAAATGGTCTGAAGAAGTACTGTCGAGTGTGAAAGCACTTACTTTTTTTTATTTTATTAAACACGTTTCGATTTTAAGTTTACTGCCTGACGTGTTTCTGTGTTGAAGTTTGTTATACAGTAGTCTGTCCATAAATAGGCTTACTACAGGGAGCAGATTCCAAAACACCTGGTCTCAGCCTGTTCTGAGTGTAAGTTGCCACTTACACAGAGAGCAAGTCTTTTGGAATCAGGGCCTAAGTTTACTCAGATGAAAGGATGCTGACTAGTGGGGTACCACAAAGGTTAGAACAGAGGCTGTATCTTTTTAATGTCTTTATAAGTGATACTGCAAATGATTTGGAAGGAAAATTAGCATTTTTAATGCTGATGTGCATTTGTGCAATAACAATGGTATAGAAGAAGGTAAATAAAAGATAAAAAGGTTTGGAAAGGTTAGAAGAATGGTTTAAACATGGGCGCTTAAATTTAAACAGAAAAAAAAGAAACACAGAAAAAGTGTATTCATTCAGAGGAAAACTAGTATCAACAATAATGATTAACTGCAGTTATGGTATTCATAGCCAATGTCCAAAATACAAGTGAGAAGTATGTGAGGGCAGTAAGCAAGGCTGTTGGAATACAGGGACACACAAGAAGATAAATGATAAAAAGAACCTCTGTAGGTGCCATCTTATCTAGAGTACCGTGCGATAGCTGGAAAGTTCATCTTTATAAGGGTCCAGATGGGATAAATGCAATTTGGAGCAGGCCAATGGAAATGCTGCATTGTCTATACCAGAGGCCATGCAGAAATAGACTATACAGTATAGACCATACCATCTTGAAGGAAGCAGGAAAAGTTGTGACATTACAAAAACATTAAGCACATCAAGGAAATCCACAGAATTCAAATGAGTAACATCCTTAAAAAGTGCTATATGCCAGTGAGAGAATTCAGTGCACAGATACAAAGTAAATAGTTTATTGCAGACATGAGAAGTATTTTACTGATGGGATTGTAGAGCATTAGGGCATCCTTCCAGAAGAAGCCTAAAAAAACGAGGTCCTTGCCGGTGAAGAAACTCAACAGTCCAAATTCCTTAACGCAGTTTATTCATAAAATAAAAGAAACAAAGCGTTTTCACCACAGCAATCTGTGGCTTCTTCAGAGGGAGTATAAAGAAGAAGAACACACACTCTCCAGTTATAACGGGACAATCAGGAAGTGACATCTTCCTGTTTCCTAACAAACATCGATAAAAAGTTTTTTGTTTTTATACAATAGTGTAGACATCAACTCATTACACGTTGTTTCTAACATAAAAATGTTAATAATTATAAAATATATGTATAAAAATATATATATTAAAAACAGTGGGTATATGCAGAGAAAGAGGCCGGCTAACCTGGTTTCATGATATGCAAATTATAAAGCACTACAACACCTAGCTTTTAATATGAAAAATTACTTTTATAAAAAGTAGTATAGAAATTGACTATGTTTTTTCTCCTTAATCATGAATGGTGTTGGTTGAGCTTCTATACATGAGATTCTTTTAGTGCTAGAAAAGATCTGGCAATATTACCCTTTTTTAGGTTTTTTTGAATTGAAATAAATTAAAGGTCTGTAGCTTTATAAAAGTAATTTTTCATATTAAAAGCTAGGTGTTGTAGTGCTTTATAATTTGCATATCATGAAAACAGGTTAGCTGGCCTCTTTCTCTGCATATACCCACTGTTTTTAATATATATATTTTTATACATATATTTTATAATTATTAACATTTTTATGTTAGAAACAACGTGTAATGAGTTGATGTCTACACTATTGTATAAAAACAAAAAACTTTTTATCGATGTTTGTTAGGAAACAGGAAGATGTCACTTCCTGATTGCCCCGTTATAACTGGAGAGTGTGTGTTCTTCTTCTTTATACTCCCTCTGAAGAAGCCACAGATTGCTGTGGCGAAAACGCTTTGTTTCTTTTATTTTATGAATAAACTGCGTTAAGGAATTTGGACTGTTGAGTTTCTTCACCGGCAAGGACCTCGTTTTTTTAGGCTTCATTGGTTCGTTTTGTTTTCGTTTCTAGTTTGTGGATCCTTCCAGAAGAAATAGTAGGGCAAACAACATGGATGGATGGAATACATGGGACAGACATAAGACAATTCTTCCAAGTGCTGGAAAGAAGAAATGCTGAGAGTCACAGTATCCAAAGATGCTGTAGGTTAAGTCAGTTTGATTACTGGCCTGTCTTTCAGATGGTTAGCCAGGAAGGAGAGAATCAACAACCAGCAGGCAGTTCTCCTTTCTGTGAGGAAGTGTACAGGAATCCCATGAAGCCAGGAAGGAGAGAATCAACAACCAGCAGGCAGTTCTCCTTTCTGTGAGGAAGTGTACAGGAATCCCATGAAACCAGGAAGGAGAGAATCAACAACCAGCAGGCAGTTCTCCTTTCTGTGAGGAAGTGTACAGGAATCCCATGAAGCCAGGAAGGAGAGAATCAACAACCAGCAGGCAGTTCTCCTTTCTGTGAGGAAGTGTACAGGAATCCCATGATACAAGTGTCCACTGCTGGAGACTAGGGGCCATCCTTGAATATCAGAAGGGAAAACATTCATCCTTATAGCAGCATGTGGTCCTACTGATTTGGAACTATCCTTTCTACTAATGTTATACAATGTGTTCCTCATAACTTATGTGTCAGACTGCAAGCTTATAAATAAGGCTAAATTATGCTAGTTTACTATTCCATCTTCAAACACTACAACTTACTGCATGAGGATTCAGTTGTATAAGTTCCACTTACTCATAACAGTAGAAGTTCGAGTTCCTCACTGCTGCGGTAGCCTGTGGGTTGCGCCTTGCCCAGGGCACAGCACCCAGCCAGCTTCCAAACATTCTGGATCCCTCCCTCTAATTCATTCTGACTGCTGAATGACCAGCCTTATAGAGGGAAAATCAGCAGTTAAAGTAGAATATCTTCACGACTTTCTTGCCTACTAGAAAGAAGTAGCATTTTCATCCAGCACTAACAGAAAAAAATATATATCCCATTTCACCAGGAGGGGGTTGTGGTGTGGGTGCAGCTACTGCAGCAGTGAGGAATTTAAACATCTACTGTTATAGGTACGTGGAACCTAAACAACTATTAGGATCATCATTCCCTTTGCTTCAGTAGCCTATGAGTAAAATACTAAGGCTTATTCAACCAGGGAAGATGAAGAATATGGATCCAGGAACTACTGAAGAATGTTCCTTGCAATGCTAGGCCTGGATATTAACAAAAATTCCAGTATGAATTTCCTTCGAGATATAAACAGTGGCCTGCATAAATGTTTCAAGAAATCTTCTAAGGTCCACCTTTTTATGTTATGTCATCAAAGAATACAAGGCTAATGAAAACTGAGCCTTAGTTTTGCTTGGAAATTATTCAACATGGTGGGTATAATAAAAGGTAGAAGTGAAAGGCAACAAAGTGGAAAAATCTTTCTGACATTGGTTGTCCTTCTAAATCCCATCATAACAGATAAATAGGCAAAGTTTTTCTAAAGGACTTTGCATATGTTTGTTAAAGAGTATGAGGAATCCTTTCTCCATGGTTCTGTGGGGTAGAATAGAACACTGGGAGACTGATGGCTTGATTTAAAGAAAACTCTGAAACTACCTTAGGCATAAGTGAGGGATTTGTTTTCACACATACTCTGTTCTAAACAAAGACCAAATAGGGTTTACTCACCTAAAAATCTTGCAACTCAGATACTTCTATTGGAGAAGTCAGAGTAAATAATTTTTCTATGTAATGAACACATAATATGCCAGAAGAGCAGGTTCAGATGGAGATGAGGTTAACCTTTTCAGCAGAAAGTTAAGATCCTAGGAAGAAGCAACCTGTTAGCAAATAGATCTCAGGTATAAACATCTATCAAAATCTTTTTAATAACAAAACATTAAGTAAAGAGATGAATCTTTGGGCAGACATACTGAATTGGCCACAATATGTACCTTACAAAGTAGTACTAAGGTCAGAAGCTAGTATATCACTCCAATATATGAGCACCAATGGTAAAATCCAAGACAGGGCCCTGGTTATTAGGTAGGCATCAACTAGAAAATCTTCCAGATCACTAAATAAGATTTTTCTAGTAACATGTTTAATTGCTTCCTTAGTACCTGTTGCAAGTCCTCACAAAAGAGGTGCCTATAAGGAATAAGAATGGCGGCAGAACATTTAAAATGTAATAAATTTGTGTGTGAAGATCTCCCTCTGTCTTGCATGCATAGTTGGATCAAGATGTTGAGAAACGTGTGCTAATTGTCCTTGGCCAATTCCATAAAATAGAGAACCAGTATTGCCTGGACTAAAAGAGATTCACCACAAAACATTTTTGGAGAGTCCTTCTGAATGTTTATAATTACCCAAAATATCTCTGGAAAGCATGAAATGAGTAAAGCAAATTCCCTAGTGGGGAAATAAAAAGGTATGCATTGTCTGTTTTGAAAGGAGGCTAACAGATCTGTTGAGGTGTTTCCTAGAACTGGATCAATACCTGGCAAAATTACTCATATCAATCATCTTTGTGAGGGTCTGTCCTGGTTCCTCTCATTCTGCTACTATGTTTTGCTCTGATGGAAAATAAGGTGCTTGGAGGGTTAAGGAATGCTGAAGAGCTAACTCCAAAGTGCCCATAATCTAAATAGGGGTATGGTCTTATGTCCCCTATCTTGTTGATGTACTATGACAATGTGGTGTTGTACAACTATTTAAAGAAAAGTATGTGCTCTAGTTTGTCTGAGAAAAATACAGGCTTGCACCTTTCTCCCCTTAGGTGCTGTTATCTCAAGGAACACTAAGAAGTCTTGGAACAGAAATTGACTTGGAGGTAGAGGAAAAATTAAGGGGCAACTTGTAATACTCTATAAGAGCAGTACCTTCTAGGGCAGTTCCATTGTATCAATCCCAAGAGGAATAACAATTAAAACTTTTAGTGCAACCCAGACATAGCAGTTCAGAGATATTATGAAACTATAAGGCTTACTCAGGGAATACAAAATAGCATGTCTAAAAAGGGTCAGAAGCCAGAATATAGGAACGTCCTCAAGGTATATAAACATTAACAAATATGCACAAGCTGTAACACAACTCCTGTCAGGCATTCATAGAAATAAGAACGGTATGACAGAAGAAATGGCAGGTAAGTTTCATTGCCAAGAAGAAACAGTGCCCCACACAAAAAGGTTGCATAAGAAACATATTTCAAAAGCAAATAATCCGCACAAAGCCAATGCTAGACATAGCAGTCCCATACAGGAATCAAACAGTATTACAGAAATACCAGGTTTCTTAAAAAGCTAGGACAGCTGTAAACAGTAAAGTAAAAAACAAAGTGTTTTAAATATTTAACTATATAAAGAAAATAATAAATGCACTTTAGTGAGGAAGGGTTCCACAAAGGGGACTTATTTGCCAGAGAGAAAGCTGAAGTGCCAGCTGCTGCCCTTGTACAGCCTCTTCGCTGTTCTTCATGAGGCTGCAAGAAAGTACTGAAGATATTCCACTCTGACTGCTGATTTTTCCCTCTACAGAGCTGCTCAATCATCCTTTCAGGGAGTATTAGAGGGAGGATCCAGAGGTTTTGGAAGCTGGCTGTTTGCTGTATCTACAACCAGTAGGTTACTGCAGCAGTGAAAATGATGAACATCTTGCTTGCTTCATAATATTTAACTAAGCCCACCAAACTTGACAGTGTTAAATGCAAGCCTTAGTTAAACTGGACTCCTTACCCAAATACAGTAAATGTATATAACTTAACTACAATAATGACATTTCTAACACCTTATAGCTCTGTTAGGAACACGTAGAACTATGGAAGATCTATTTAACTCAAGCAAATTTTGTAAGAGCAACTGTTTCATCTACCTTGTTAAGACTATCCAAGGTCATCAAATAGATGGTCATGTAAACAATATGATTTTACTTAATGAACTCATCTTACTACCTAACTGGAATGCACACTTTCACTTGACATACATTCATTGGAATGGCATTGGTGCATTATATCTATCAGTAGAAAACAAAGAAAAGTATATGTAATAAAAACAGTGAAAGTTCCTAATTAGGGGACCACTTATCAAGGGGCTACTAAGATACTTCATAAGCAGATCTGACTGTAGGGATCTGTGAGCGAAGGCACTGAAACACCACACAGAACAGAGATGAAAATCAACTGGAGTGGAACAAGACTGCCTGTGTTATGGGAAAACTGACATCACCAAACATGATAACTACTGGTCTGGAGACCTTCATCTTCTTCGTCTTCTTCTTTCACATTTTCCCAGTTAGGGGTCACCACAGCGGAACACCTGTCTGCTCATGATTGACAGTGGAGTTCTACGGTATATAAACATTATATTGCCTCTGTCTGTCTAGATACCAAGAGGGTCAGTTAAATAAGCATGTAGGGGAATATAATATAAATGCAAGCAAGTGATGTAAGCAGGTAAAGAACTCTATATGAGTTCAGTTTACTTTTATTATTGTTCCTATAATTAGGGTCCACATTCCTGAGATGTCTTGTTGAAAACATTGCATACATTGCAAAACAGTCTATGTGTTTAGAATACAGATCAGTAAGGCCTGCATTGAGCTTTGAGCTTGGTATGTGCGTGGAAGGTGGGGGAAAATACTGCTTATGCCTTCCCTTCAACTTGGATTAAGGCTGGTACACTTAGCATTTGCAGTTGAGAATTATGGCTCTGGGGTATTACTGTGCAAAAGGGTCCAGTTTAGTCTAAAGTCAGTTCAAATATGCAACACTCACTCTGTTGCTTTCCATGTTTTTCTTCTTATACAGCACTGCGTAAACTTCAACTCAATTTATTTATTAAGCATCATCTATGTTTAACATCTAGTGCATTTTATATTTTATTGTGTGATCACAAAAGTGCATGATGTTGGAAAGTTATTCTTTATTTGTGGGATTATAATAAAATAAATACAAAATGAGAAATGTAAATTATTGCCTGCAGAGCTGCAAAAATTAACTGCAATAACTATATATTAGGTTGTCTGGAAGAGTTAGGATATATCCCCAGACTTCTGACTCATAATTTGCTCACTTTTTTAAAATAGATACAGATTTCAGACTCTGCAACAACTAATTAGCTGCATTTATTATATAAATCTCTTCTTATCAACTCCTCCTCCTTCTATTTCTAGCACTTCTTAAGGAGATACCACTGTGATGTGGACAGGATGCTCGTGTGTGTGTTGTTTTTAAAATAAAAGCAGCTGCCAAAAAATATACTCAGTGCCTTCTCCTCTTGTACAATTATTTGGTTGACAAAAAAAAAAAAACAGAAAGTTCTGCAGAGGAGAAATAAATGCAAGACAGCAACTTCACTCCAATGAGTTTATTATGTGGAAGGAAATAATGGAAAATCCCCAAAAGGCACAGAAAATGTCTACAGTGCCTGCAACTGTATGGTTATTCATTTTCTTTTTATCTTTTTTTCCCCGTGATGGTATTGATAATGGCTTAATACTAGTCCTCTGGTACTGCCATATTTAAATAACATTCTTCTTCACATAAAAGGACTGATAATATCAGAGTAGCTTGGCAGTTTGGATAGCTGCAGACATGAGTCACTGGGTGCTTGATATGGTTGCAGGTGACACATCGTAAGTCAGTTATTACTGTTTCTTTCCTCTTCAGTAATGGGAAAATATAATCTTGGTTTCTTAACTGTTATGGTGCTTCAGATTTACAGGAAATGTGCCAGCTTGACAAAATATGATCGCAGGCTAAAGCACTTATTTTTCAGTTACCTGTTTGAACTTCTGTATAGCGGCACAGGAAATGCAATTAGAACAGACATAAGGAGCAAAAGAGGTGGTGGAATCCCTTTTGCACCACAAAGGGTTTCCATCAGTCAGAAGAAAAAAGAAAAAGAAGAGAAAGGCAACTACTGTTTGCCTCAGAGTCTCTGACAGTGCTTCCATGCTCTGTGGCTTAGAGAAACTCGGCACCCATTTGACAATTATGCACATTCGTTGTTTGGTTGCAGGCACTGCATTGTTTGTTTTATTTTATGGATAAAATATATCATGTTGCCTAATCAGCAAATATGGATCCCCGCAAAAATATCTCATGTTTACAGCAAGATAAAAGATGCAGAACATATCTGTATTACATCCAAACCAGAAGTTGCTTAGAGGTTCTCTTCTTTTCCTCACTTAGGCTTTTGAATACTGGCCAAGGCTCTTGCCACCCCCATAGTGCCTTTTTATAGGCAAGGCTGAAAAGACAAACCCACCGCCGTAAATTGCACAAGTAACAAAAAAGTAATGCTACTCAATTCCAGAAGTCTAAACCTCAAAATGCACGCACTCAAGGCACTCCTCAGTATGGAGAAAATCGAAATATGTGCAGTAACAGAAACCTGGTTTAAGGCTCTAGAGAGCACCCCAGCACTACCAGGCTACCATACATTTCGGCCACAAAACCCGGACCGAAATACAAAAGGCGGGGGCATATCCATATTCATCAAGGATACCCACACCTCCAGGTTACTGGCACAGCATGATGCTTCAGAGATTATCCACGTGCAACTAACAATGGGCAGAACTGCAATTCAAATTGTAGCTTGCTACAGATCACCCACCATATCCCAGGACCCCCATTCCACATTTCTGGAAACAGTGGGAAACATAAAGATCCTTCCAAACACCCTGATATTGCGTGATTTCAATTACCCAGACATTAACTGGGTGACCTACTCAAGTACTAACTCCCTTGCCCAACATTTCCTAGAATTTATAAACTCAAATGCACTGGATGAACTGGTCAGCACCCCGGTGACAACATTTTGGACCTGGTCATCGCCAACATGGGTGACCGGTGTTCCACACCGGAGGTCAACCCCTCACTGGTTAGATCTGACCATAAACTAATCACTCTGGATATCCACAATTCACCCCATCCCCGTTCAAAGAAACCACCGTGAAAAACTTTTCAAAAGCAAACTTCACGTTACTTAAGACCGAGATGGAAAGTTTCAAATCCCCCATGCTAAAGGATAATGCTGCCCAAGCTGTAAAATCTTCTACTAATGCACTCTATGAGCACCTACAAGAATGCATGGCTCGTGCTATCCCAAGCAAAACCAAGACTCACTCCTCCAAGAAAAGGAAACCTGCCATAAACAAGCTATACAATAGAAGGAAGAAACTAGCACAGAAAAGAGTAAAATCCCAAGAGGGGAAGACATCCCTGATTAGTATCAGCAAGAAACTATGATCCCTCATAAAATCATCCAAGGCTAGCTTCAAAAGAAAAATTGCCAAGGACTCCAAAGATAACCACAAGGCATTCTTTAGCTATGTCAAGAATCTAAGTGGCAATTCCCAGATCTGCTCGGAGTTAGTGCAAAATGGCACAAAATACACTGAACTGACCGATATTGACAACATCCTGGCAGACAGGTTCAGTGCAAACTTCACCCCCTCTCACCCCCAAAAGGGCCCATAACCATACCAGAAGAATGTAGTGCCCTGAAATCACAACCAGTCAGGTTAAAACAGCCCTCTCCAAAGCCAAAAACACAGTATCAATGGGACCAGATGGTGTCCCAGGCTGTGTCCTACATGAGCTCAAAGATGAACTAACCCCTCACCTAAGCACACTGTTCAAACTCAGCTTCTCCACAGGCCACGAGCCCATAGAGTGGCACACAGCAATGGTTATTCCGCTCCACAAAGGTGGAACCACAACAGACCCCAGGAACTATTGCCCTATAAGCCTGACTAGCTTGGTCTGCAAGTCTATGGAGCACATCATCATGGATCTCATTAACAGAGACATTGGGAACCTCCAAACACTGGACCCTACCCAGTTCGGCTTTGTTAAGGGCAGATCATGCCTCCTAAACCTGGTGGACTTCTTTGAGACAGTTACCAAGGCTATACATGAGGGAAAGGTGGTCCACACAGCCTACCTAGACCTCGCAAAGGCCTTTGACACCATTCCCCATTCTGGTATTATAGACAAGCTCACCAGCCTGAACATAAACCCCTACATCACGAGATGGGTTGCCAACTGGATCATGGACAGAACCCACATGGTAAGAGTTGTGATAGCTAGGTCTGACTCTAAACCGGTTACAAGTGACATTCCCCAGGGCTCAGTCCTAGGACCCCTCCTGTTCGGTATATACTTCTCAGAGGTACAGACAAGCACAGGAGGACTATGGCTGACAAAAGTTCAGAGATGACTGCAAACTAGGGGCTATAATTGACTCTCTGGCTGACACAGCCGTACTTCAAAAGGGTCTCACTGAGACAGATACCTGGTGTCAAAACCATGGCCACAAGCTAAATGCCAAAAAGTGCATAGTCATCCCCTTTGGAAAAAACAAAGTACCCACAAACTAGCAAATAGGTGGTAGCCCCCTAAATACAGAAGACAAAATAAGGGATCTGGGGACCCAAGTAGATAGTAATCTCTCCTTTGATAATCACATTGCCAAAGTGGTTAGAAAATCCTTCTATGTGGCCCACCTAATCACAAAAGGGTTTGCATCCAGATCAAAAAAGGTCATTGTGCCCCTCTACGCATCACTCATCAGACCCATCATAGAGTACAATGCCCCATTTGGGATGTACCTTACAAGACACCTGCAACAGCTGGAAAGTTCACAGAAGTACCTCACCAAGAGGATCACTGGCCTCAAACAGATGCCCTATGCAGCTCGACTTGAAGAACCTCCAGCTGTACTCGGTTGCATAATGCTTACTCAGAGGTGATCTCTGCCTGACATACAAGACCATGTCCAACCTAGAATTGATGGACATGCTCCACTTAAAGAAAACCATATCCCCTCGAGCCACACGCTCTAGGGATCTAAACCTCATCTTAACAATAAATAGGACATGCTGGAGGGATAGATTCCTGTCCGAGAGACTTCCCATGCTCTGGAACAAGATTCCAATCTACATTAGGCAGAGCTCCTCACTAACACTCTTCAAGAAAAACCTTGACGAGTGGATTGGAAACAGAAAGTTTACCCCGGGGATCACTTCAGTGGCTCTGCTGGACAGAGGCACAGGGAACTAATCTAAGGGGGCGGCGAAAGCCAACACATTCCGGCTAGGCTTATAAATGCCTTTGGGCCGAAAGCCTAATTCCTACCTATGAACCTATGAACATGTATCTGCAATGTGGCATGCAGTGACAACGTAGGGGAATGTACACCAGTGGCATCTGGTAAGTGTAAAATAAAGAGGGGCTGCAGTAAGCAACTCAATAGGCAGGGTAACTGGAATGGATTTGGATAATATTACAATACGGTCATCTTTGAGCAGAGCTACGGTTTGACATAACGAACTGGTCATACACTACTGCATATGTTTAATAGTCTTCCAGTAGTAGGCTTCCTCTTCAGAATATATGTCAGAGCTACTGGAAGAAAGAAACTTAATTTCAGACATATGAGGTGGTTGGCTGTATTTCACCAAAATACCACAAAATCCAATACCCCAAGGACAAAACAGGTAGGCCAAGACTCCACAAACTATTAACACAAGTACACATGTGATATAAGTACAGGAACTGTATTATCTCTGAAGAAAAAGGGCAACACAGTGTAAACCCTTACCTTATTATTCTCAGTTCAACGCTGAGAAAGGCCGTATTTCGCACACATGCATCAAAATAATAAAGTCCCATAGCTGAGATCAGACTCTGCTATGTCCATTTCACTCATCATACTGAAAATAATATTTATTTATTTTATTTTATTTATTCATTTATATTTACTTGTTAACTGGTGTAGAGCACTCATCACAAAAATGACTAATTTCAGGTACAGCTAATAGATAAAATAAGGATAAAAAAGCAGATTTGTAAATAATTCCAGATTCAGAGAAGAATAAACAATATTTATTGACAATAACAGAATATGCACATATAGTGCAACTCATTGTTTTCCTGTCACTGTGCTCTACCTATTAGCTGTCTGGGAGAATGGAATTTTGATAGGGGATTCCTTATTTGAACTGTTTCAGGTTGAGCCTGAATTTCTCCTTTTGACCTGCTCAATTTTAAGTGTCTTCTTCACTTGACCTTCCTGGGATGTGCATCTCAAAGCTTCTACAACAAAGTGCCTCGTTTTTGTATTTATCATTTTGCAGGCTTACAATTAAGACTCTCTCTCTTGCTGGTATGATACTTCATCAGCTCACTGCAGCTTATAGCATGATCTTACCTGAGTCATGAGTTTTAGGTGCTTTCCCCCTCTATTCCTGCTAGCAATCACCTCTCCTCAATTAAGCCTTGAACTATTTGTTCTCCAATTAAATTGTCCTGTCATAGTCCAGTGCCAGAGGCAAAAGCCAACTAGAGTGAGATATAATTCAGGCAGCTATGGAGACAGATTATTCCCCTGCACTGAGTCCTGCATTTAGCTACCGTTCAGAACAGAGTGAGCCACAATTTTAGTGGCCTGAGGTCCTGGAGTCTGGCTTTACCGTCCCAAAGTAGGAGCACCCATGTTTAAAGATGGACCCTAATTTTCCCCAAGTAGTTGAAATACTTGCTGGGCCCTCCTCTCTGTATACTCATAATCATTAATACTGTGCATATATCAATGCTTTCCTGTAGTATCTAACACCTCTTTGGCAGCCAGGCATCTGCAAAATCCCACAATATACCATCTTGATGGGTTGTGAAAGATTCCTCACGTGAACTAAATACAGTTGCTTTACAACATGCAGCTTGATTAGCATGGTCATCAAAGGTCCTTGCAGTTGCATACTAGAGCAGCTGCCTCCACCAGTTGCAAGTTATACAGTGGGTCAGGCTGCTGTCCCTCCTCAGGAAATGTGAGCTGGCATTATCCATTCACTACAAACCTCACCAGCAAGTTGCTCTTTGATCCCAGTTCAGCTGGGTCACAGTCAGGAATTTATCCTTCTTGGCTCGTGATGTTAAATTAAAGCCATCAAACATGACACCTAAATTGTTGAATATATGATTAAGTTAAATTATACTGCTCATTCAAATACAGTGGATGCATACAATTCTAGTGCTGAAAATGTTCCCAGTACCTTCTGACTCTATTAGCAAGAAACAAAACTGAAGAAGGTATCTGTTGAACTACTGCACATCTTATTACATGCATATTTTTCAGCTTTGTATTTGAGACTGGTATAAAGTTAAAGAAGAAGTGATTTTATAAAGAATATCATTTTATTTGCTGCCTAGCAGATTATTGATTAGATTGCACAATGCAGCAGTATCATTACAGAAGTGTGGTATCCAGGATTATATATTATAAAAATACAGACATTTCCTATATAGGGTGCTACATGCTAGTATGATACAGAGTAAATCCGTAAGCACAACTAACTGCAAGGTTCTGTAAACAAAGCCACTGAACCACCATGAAGAACAGTGATGTGAATCATTCTTCATTGAATAATCAAATGGCATGGAATAGGAAACCTGACATAATGAAATGTGACAATTACTGGTCTGACAGCCTTTAACTGAATATGTGACTGTGTCTGTCTAGGTCGCAGCAGATTTATCATAAATGTAAATTGAGCAGAGGAAACAAGTATATGAACTTTCTACCTGCTACAAAGAAACACACAGTTGCTATGTATCTGTGATTACTTTAATTACTGCTGTTGAGTTTAGGAGTCATGACCCTAAGACCTGTTTTCAAAAAGATGGCATGGACTGTAAAATAACTCTTTATATAGTAACAAGAGAGGCTGATTTACTAAACATTGAGACAACTGTGTGCATCTGTGCTTGTGCTTGGTGTGTGTGTGTGTGTGTGTGTGTGTGTGTGTGTGTGTGTGTGTGTGTGTGTGTGTGTGTGTGTGTGTGTGTGTGTGTGTGTGTATATCTCAGTGTGCACGTGTTGGGGGTTACATTCAGCATGGTATTTAGCTGGTGCATTTGCCTTTGAGGATTGATCATTGACATCTATTATGTAAAGAGTGCCAATATAACATTAAACAGTACTAGAGTATTAACTGTCATGCTTCTATTATTTTTATTATTATAAAAAATTAACATAAAATCATATATGATTTATTTTGTATATGTCATCTGTAAGTAATAATTTGTGTCTTTTGTACTGGGTATTCTAGTTTGTACTGACAATTCTAGTGTGTTAAAGAGTGTTCCTAAAATGGCACATGACCAAGTTATGCATTATTTGGCCCATGAAATTATAATAAAATAAATACAGAAATTAAAATCTACAGTGTTTTCAGCAAATCTGCAAAAATGAACTGGCTGCAATAACTATATAATAGCCTTCCCAGAAGAGCTAGGATATACCCTTGCACTTCTGACTCATAATATGATCCCTGTTTAGAATCAGATGCAAATCCCATTTGGCAAAAAATAATTAGCTGTAGCAACTGAGAGCATCTCTTCTTCACAACTCCCACTACTTCTAATTTCAGCATTTCCTAGGGAGACACTCCAGTGAGGAGAACAGGATACTTATTATCTGCCCATCTTTAGAAAAAAGTTGCTATCTAAAATGTTATAAGTGGCTTATGCTGAGCATTGATTTGGCAGAATAGAAAAATAGACATTTTTTTTCCTGGGAGAAATGTTTGCAGTTTCATCACAATAAGTTTATTTTCATGAAAGTAAATGATGGAGATTGCCAAAAGGCACAGGTTATGTTGTCTGGGGTGCTTTTTAAATGCTTGCCATCCCTAAACAATAAACAAAACATGCTGGAGGGATAGGTTCCTGACCCAGAGACTCCCCAGACTCTGGAATAGACTGCCCATACATAGGTTCATAGGTTCATAGGTTTATACTAGGCTATCTGCCCTAAGGCATTTATAAGCCTAGCCCAAATTTTTGTGGCTTACGCCACCCCTTATATGAAAAAATACTGTGCCCATTAGTTTGATGTGCCTCTGTCCAGCAGTGACACAGAGATGATTCCCGGGATAAACCTACGATCTCCCATCCACAGGTCAAGATTTCTCTTGAACAGAGCCAGCGAGGTGCTCTGCCTCACATGGACCGGGATTTTATTCCACAGCATAGGGAGTCTCTGAGTGATAAATCTATCCCTCCAGCACGTCCTATTTATATCCGTGCTAAGGTTTAAGTTGCTTGCTCTAGTGGTTTTGGTGGATTTGGATTTTTGAGGTGGAGCATGTCCATTAATTCCGGGTTGGACATGGCCTTGTATGTCAGGCACATGTCACCTCTGAGCAGACGGTATGCAACTGAATAGAGCTGGAGTTTCTTCAATCTGGCAGCATATGACAGATTTTGGAGTCCCTTTATCCTTTTGGTGAGGAACTTTTGGGGTCTCTCCAATTGCTGCAGATGTCGGGTGAGATACATCCCGAATGGGGCATTGTACTCGATCATTGGTCTGATAAGTGAAGAGTACAGGGGAACAATGACCTCACTAGATCTGGATGTGAATCCCTTCATGATCAGGTGGGCAATGTAGAAGGTCTTTCTAACCACTTTAGCAACGTGAGTGTCAAAAGAAAGGCCACTGTCAACCTGGGTCCCCAGGTCCCTGATAACCTCTTCTGTGCTTAGTGGATTATCACCTATATGGTAGCTTGGGGTTACCTTGTTTTTCCCAAAGGGTATGACTATACATTTTTTGGTGTTTAACTTCAGGCCATGGCTCTGGCACCAGCTATCTGTTTCTGTGAGTCCCTTCTGAAGGATATCCGTGTCCGATGCACTTTCCACTATGGCGCCCAGTTTGCAGTCGTCAGCAAACTTTGTCAGCCAAAGTCCTCCCATGTTGGCCTGTACTTCTGAGAAGTAGATGCCGAACAACATGTCAAGCAGAGTGCCTCTTTAGCCCTCTTCAAAAGGATCCTTGACTATTGAATGGTAGAAAGGAAATTCACTCCAGGGATTACATCAGTCGCCATGCTACACAGGGGTCCAGGGAAGTAAATAGTGTGGGAAGAAATAGCCAGGGAATTGTTATGGCTAGGCTTGTATAGGCCTTAGGGCTGATAGCCTAGTACCAACCTATGAACCTATGAACCTATGAATAAACTAGACATCAGACAGGTTGTCAACACACATGCTTCACCTCTTACGCAAACTTCACCTCTCACACAAAATAAGGTCACAACATATAAACCCACATATGTGGAGGTACTCACTAAAGGCATACCAAAAGAACAGAGACCTCCCAAATGCAAAATACCCACACTCACCACCAAGCAAAAAGAAAACACTACACATATTAACACACACACCTGTGTCTCAACAAATAAGCCCCTAAGGCAAAACACATCAAATGTCTTGGTCATAGGCGACTCCATAGTTAGACACACAGATGTCTCCATCACTAGACTAGACAAGGAGAAGGTCACGGTCAGCTGCTAATCAGGTGCCAGGATCAGACTAATCATGCATGTGCTCAAGTTTCTCAACAATATCGTTATGACTCTGTCATAGTCCATGTTGGAGTGAATGACTTGAGAAGTACCTCTCTGGATTATATGAAGAGAGACATGATGGAACTCTCTGATTATGTGTCCTAGACAGATATGTCTCTATTCCTAAAAGGTATCCTATCTTCACCGAGGAAAATGCCACGATATAAAAAAAAATTATTGACTTCAACAATTGGTTCACTTCTGGTATCAGTCCAGGGAGCTCCAGTATCTGTCAGCCTGGGAGGATATGGTCTTTCAGATACTGGCAAAGGCCCTTGCCTCCCACATAGTGCCTTTTTTAGGCAATGTCAAAACAACAAATTTTCCAATGTAACTAAATTTAATTGAGAGAAACTTAAGGTCATGCTGCTTAATGCTAGGAGTTTAAACACAAAACTGCACTCCTTTGAAGCACTGCTCACCTTAGAGCATGCTGATGTCTGTGCAGTTACTGAGACATGGTTCAAGACCGCTGAGAACATCCTGGTCATGCAAGGCTATAATGCCTTCCACATGTTCAGACCTCAAAATGAGCATGAAGGAACCAAAGGTGGAGGTGTATCCATCTTTCATAAAACCAAATACACTTCAGGACTGGTCAAACAGCATGACTCTCTCAACCTATTCCATTTCCAATTAACTATTTGGAAAGTACCATACCACATCATTGCTAGTTATAGATCCCCCACCATGAACCAGGATAAGCACACTACCTACCTCAATTTACTGGAATCCCTCACCATGCAGTCCAACACCACAATCATGGGAGATTTCAACTATCCTTCATTAGACGGGGGAGACCTACATGAGCAAAAGCATGCTCACCAAGAGGATCATGGATTTTGTTAACACAAATGCTCTTGAACAGATAGCCTGCACCCCACTAGGGACACTAACGTTCTGGACATAGTACTCACCAACATGGGCGGGTCACTGTACTCCCCCATGCATAATGCCATCTCTGGTTAGGTCAGACCACAAATCAGTCTTGTTTGAAGTAACTACTGGAACTGACATCCTCACAGGAACAAAAATTATAAAAAACTTTACCAAAGTTAACTACAGCATACTAAGCGATGGTATAAAAAGCTTCATACCACCCACCCGTAATCACAGACATCAATGGTCACTATGCAGAAGCATATGCAAATGCCCTGTACAAACACTTAAGTGACTGCATAAACTCTGCTGTACCTGACTGGATCAAAAGCAGGTATTCCTGTAAAAACAAGTCACCGTGGTGGACTTCAAGTGTAAACAGATTATATAACAAGAGGAAGAAACTGTTGTCCAAAATCAAGAAGGATATCCCTCTGCAAAGGAAGAGTTTCCTCCTAATCTTAAACAAGAAAATCAGAAGTCTTATAAAGTCTTAAGCAAACTGCAAACCTAAAATTGCATCCCTAACCAAGGATAATCATAAGGCATTCTTTAAGTACCTACAAAGTCTAAAAGGGAACGCCCAGCTATTTGCTGAAGTAGTTGTAGATCACTCATACTACACTGGAAGAAAATGCCATCCTGCTAGCTGCTAGACTCAGCGCAGGCTTCACACGTCTATCTACACCTACCATATCCCAAAGCATACCTGACACTAGCCCTGTGCCAAGTATCTCTAGAGAGCAGGCCATCTCTGCATTCACCAAGGCCAAAATCTTGTCCTCAGTGGGACCAGATAATATGCCAAGTTGTTTACTAAACAATTTAAAACAAGACGTAGCAGACCCACTTGGTGTTCTCTTTAACCATAGCTTGAGAACTGGCTATTTTCCTGCAGAATGGAGAACAGCAATAGTAATCCCCTGGACAACAAGGGGCCATCAACTGACCTTGGAAACTACAGACCCCTAGGTCTAACCAGCCTCATCTGCAATGTCATGGAAAAAAGTGATCATGGACCTTAGCAACAAGGACATAGGTGACCTCCAAATGCTGGACCCAACCCAGTTTGGCTTCATTAAGGGTAAATTGTGCTTATTAAACCTGGTGGACTTCTTTGAGAATGTCACCAATGCCATGCACAAAGGTAAGATAGTGCACAATGCCTATCTCAACCTAGCCATGCTTTTGACACAATTTCCCACTCTGGTATCATGAGAAACTCTCCCAGATAGGGATTAACCCTTATGCTACTAGATGAGTATCCAATTGGCTCACTGACAGAAAACACTTTGACAAAATTGGTGACTCTACCTCCACCAGTTGACCCGTCATCTGTGAAGTACCACAGGGGTCTGTGCTGGGCCCCTTATTGCTTGGCTTCTATTTCTCAGAAGTCCAGGCCAAAGTAGGCAGCCTTTGGCTCACTAAGTTCACTGATGATTGTAAACTGGGAGAAATAATTGAGTCCCCTAATGATGTCAACATATTACAAGAAGGGCTAA
>NC_056744.1:996615485-996755485 GCF_019279795.1 Protopterus annectens
TGCAACTTCTTCAACTGTACGCATTGGATGATGCGGTCTCTTCAATGCTTTGTTCGAATCTCTTGGATCAATACATATTCTGATTTTGTCTGAGGCTTTTTTGTGAGCTGCTACCACAGACGACACCCATTCAATTGGTTCTGTAGCTGGACAAATTACATCTTGCTGCACCATTTTATCCAACTGAGCTTTGACTGTATCCTGCATGGCTATCAGAAATTTTCTTGCCAGTCTGACCACTGGACTGACCTCTGGGTCTAATCTCATAAAATATAAAACTGGAAGTTTGCCCAAATTGTCATTGAAAACATCAGCATACTCTGAGAAAATGGCTTTGGTGAAACTGGAACTGGCATATTTTATTTATTTATTTATTTATTTTTATGTATTATTTATTTTACATTTGTTGACCAGGAAAAGTCTGACTGAGCTACAAAATAGCCCTTTTTCGGCAGTGGCCCAGGGAGAAAAGCTACGGCAACATTGTACAATACAATAAAAACAATTACAGATACAGTAACATTTTTGCTGATATTTACATTATGCAAGTTTTGAATATTTATACATTATCATTAGTAATGCAGACTATGTGAGAAAATGAAATAGAAATATTCTTACAGTCTTAAAGTATTAGTACTATATAGACATTAGGTACTTTTAAGAGGTGATTTAGTATATGAACTTTCTGCCTGCTACAAAGAAACACACAGTTGCTATGTATCTGTGATTACTTTAATTACTGCTGTTGAGTTTAGGAGTCATGACCCTAAGACTTGTTTTCAAAAAGATGGCATGGACTGTGAAATAACTCTTTATATAGTAACAAGAGAGGCTGATTTACTTAACATTGAGACAACTGTATGCATTATCTGTGCTTGTGCTTGGTGTGTGTGTGTGTGTGTGTGTGTGTGTGTGTGTGTGTGTGTGTGTGTGTGTGTGTGTGTGTGTGTATGTGTGTGTGTATGTGTGAGCGTGTGTGTGTGTGTGTGTGTGTGTGTGTGTGTGTGTGTGTGTGTGTGTGTGTGTGTGTGTGTGTGTGAGTGTGCACATGTGTTGGGCGTTACATTCAGCATGGTATTTAGATTCATAGGTTCATAGGTTCATACTAGGCTATCTGCCCTAGGGCATTTATAAGCCTAGCCAGAGTGTGTTTGGCTTTCGCCACCCATTTTAAATTAATTTTGCTATGCCCTTTTTCGAGGTTAGTATACTGTGCATCTGTCTAACAGTGACACAGAAGTGATACCCAGGGTAAACCTACGATCTCCCATCCACTCATCAAGATTCCTCTTGAAGAGAGTCAATGAGGGACTCTGCCTAACCTGGACTGGGATTTTATTCCAGAGTGAAGGGAGCCTCTGGGTTATGAATCGGTCCCTCCAGCATGTCCTATTTATTTCAGTGCTGAGGTTCAAGTCTCTCGAATGCGTAGCTCGATGGGATTTAGATTTTCTGAGGTGCAGCATGTCCATTAATTCCGGGTTGGACATGGCTTTATAAGTCAGGCACAGATCGCCTCTGAGCAGGCGGTATGCAACTGAGTAGAGCTGGAGTTTCTTTAACCGGGCAGCATATGGCATCTGTTTGAGCCCTTTGATCCTCTTGGTGAGGTACTTTTGGGGTCTTTCCAGTTGCTGCAGGTGTCTGGTAAGGTACATCCTAAAAGGGGCATTGTACTCAATTATGGGCCTGATGAGGGATGAGTAAAGAGGCACGATGACCTCCCCTGATCTAGATGTGAATCCTTTCATGATTAGGTGGGCTATATAAAATGTTTTTCTAACCACTTTGGCCACGTGGTTGTTAAATGAGAGATTGCTATCAACTTGGGTCCCCAGGTCCCTAATTACTACTTCTGAACTTAATGGATTACCACCTATGTGGTAATTTGTGGGCACTTTGTTTTTGTCAAAGGGGATGACTATACACTTTTTGGAGTTTAGCTTGAGGCCATGGCTCTGGCACCAGTTGTCTGTTTCTATGAGGCCCTTTTGGAGGGTGCTTGTGTCGGCTGGAAAGTCTATTATGGTGCCCAGTTTGCAGTCATCTGCGGACTTGGTCAGCCACAGTCCTTCCGTGTTGGCCTGTACCTCCGAGAAATATATACCGAACAAGAGAGGTCCCAGGACTGAGCCTTGTGGGACGCCACTTGTAACTGGTTTGGAGTCTGACATGGCTCCAGCAATTCTAACCATGTGGGTTCTGTCCTTGAGCCAGTTTGCAACCCATCTAGTGAAATAGGGGTTTATATTTAAGCTGGTGAGCTTATCTATAATGCCCGAGTGGGGTATTTTATCGAAGGCTTTTGTGAGGTCCAGGTAGGCTGTGTGGACCACCTTCCCCTTGTCAATGGCCTTGGTGACTGTTTCAAAGAAATCAACCAGGTTTAAGAGGCAGGATCTGCCCTTAACAAAGCTGAACTGGGTAGGATCCAGTGTCTGTAGGTCCCCAATATCTTTATTTATGAGGTCCATGATTATCCTTTCCATAGCTTTGCAGACCAAGCTAGTCAGGCTTATGGGGCGATAGTTTCCAGGATCCGTTGAGGCACCACCTTTGTGGAGAGGGACCACTGTTGCTGTACGCCACTCTTTGGGTACATATCCTGTAGTAAGGCTGAGATTGAACAGTAATTTTAGGTTTGGGTTTAGCTGTTCTTGGAGTTCATGTAGGAAGCAGCCTGGGACACCGTCTGGTCCCATTGATGCTGTGTTTTTTGCTTTGGAGAGGGCAGCTCTTACCTGAGCATCTGAGATGTCAGGGGGGCAGCACTCTGCTGGGATAGATATTTGCCCTTTTGGTGGGGGGGGGAGTTTGTGCTGAACCTGTCAGCTAGGATGTTGGCAATGTCTGTGGGTTCGGTGAATTTTTTGTCATTTTGGACTAAGTCTGAGCATATCTGGGAATTCCCACCCAGGTTCCTAACATAACTAAAGAAAGCCTTATGATTATCTTTAGTGTCCTGTGCAATTTTTCTCTCGAAGCTGGCCTTAGACGATTTTATGAGTGCCCGTAGTTTTTTGCTAATACTGATCAGAGATGCCTTCCCTTTTTGGGATTTTGCTCTATCATGTAGTAGCTTCCTCCTTCTACTGTATAGTTTGTTTATGGCTGGGGTCCACCAGACAGGACGTCTGCCTTTGGAGGATTGGGTCTTGGTTTTATTCAGAATTGCATGCTCCATGCATTCCTGAAGGTGTTCATAGAATGCATTTATAAAGGATTCTTTGGTCTGGGCCGTATTTTCCACAGGCCTGGGGACTTTGAAGGATTCCACCTTGGTTTTGAGGAGTGAGAAATTTGCTTTAGAGAAGTTTTTCACTGTGGTTTTCTGGGCAGGGGGTGGGGTCAGGATGTGAATATCCAGTGAGATTAGTTTATGGTCTGATCTTACCAGTGAGGGATACACTTCTGGTCTGGAGCATAGAGTCCCCATGTTGGTGATGATCAGGTCCAGTATGTTTTCCCCTCTTGTGGGAGTGGTAACACGTTGTTCCATAGCATTTGAGTTTATAAATTCTAGGAACCTTTGGGCTAGGGTGCTGGAGCTAGAGTAATGCTCCCAGTCTAAGTTTGGGTAGTTGAAGTCACCCAATATAATGGTGTTTGGAGAGACCTTCATATTTTCCAGTGTTCTCAGGAAGGCCGAGTGGGGTTCCTGGGTTTTGGAGGGTGGTCTGTAGCAGGCTATAAACTGATAGGCACTTTTACCCACTGTTAGTTGCACATGGATAGTCTCTGATGCTTCCTGCTGTGCCACCATAGCTGGTGCATTTGTCTTTGGGGATTGATCATTGACTTCTGTTATGTAAAGAGTGCCAATATAACATTAAACAGTACTAGAGTATTAACTGTCATGCTTCTATTGTTTTTATTATTATAAAAAATCAACATAAAATCATATATGATTTATTTTGTATATGTCATCTGTAAGTAATAATTTGTGTCTTTTGTACTGGGTATTCTAGTTTGTACTGACAATTCTAGTATGTTAAAGAGTGTTCCTAAAAGGGCACATAACCAACTTATGCGTTATTTGGCCCATGAAATTATAATAAAATAAATACAGAATTGAAATCTACAGTGTTTTCTGCAAATCTGCAAAATGAACTGGCTGCAATAACTATATAATAGCCTTCCCGGAAGAGCTAGGATATACCCTTGCACTTCTGACTCATAATATGCTCCCTGTTTAGAATCAGATGCAAATCCCATTTGGCAAAAAATAATTAGCTGCAGTAACTGAGAGCATCTCTTCTTCACAACTCCCACTACTTCTAATTTCAGCATTTCCTAGGGAGACACTCCAGTGAGGAGTAAAGGACACTTATTATCTGCCCATCTTTAGAAAAAGTTGCTATCTAAAATGTTATAAGTGACTTATGCTGAGCATTGATTTGGCAGAATAGAAAAACAGAAATTTTTTTTCCTGGGAGAAATGTCTGCAGCTTCATAACAATAAGTTTATTTTCATGAAAGTAAATGATGGAAATTGCCAAAAGGCACAGGTTATGTTGTCTGGGGTACTTTTTAAATGTTTGCCATCCCAAAACAAACTAGACATCAAACAGGTTGTCAACACACATGCTTCACCTCTTACGTAAACTTCACCTCTCACACAAAATAAGGTCATAACACATAAACCCACATATGCAGAGGTACTCACTAAAGGCCTACCAAAAGAACAGAGACCTCCCAAATGCACAACACTCACACTCACCACCAAGCAAAATGAAAACACTACACATATTAACACACACACCTGTGTCTCAACAAATAACCCCCTAAGGCAAAACACATCAAATGTCTTAGTCATAGGCGACTCTATAGTTAGACACACAGATGTCTCCCTCACCAGCCTAGACAAGGAGAAGGTCACAGTCAGCTGCTAATCGGGTGCCAGTATCAGACAAGTTTCTCAACAATATCGTTATGACTCTGTCATAGACCATGTTGGAGTGAATGACTTGAGATGTACCTCTCTGGATTGTATGAAGAGAGACATGATGGAACATTCTGATTATGTGTCCTAGACAGGTATGTCCCTATTCCTAAAAAGTATCCTATCTTCACCCAGGAAAATGCCACGATATAAACAAAAAAATTATTGACTTCAACAATTGGCTCACTTCTGGTATCAGTCCAGGGAGCTCCAGTATCTGTCAGCCTGGGAGGATATGGTAGACAGACGTTGCTGCTTTGCTAGTGGTAGTCTGCACCTGTCCACCCCAGGCTTTCAGATACTGGCAAAGGCCCTTGCCTCCCACATAGTGCCTTTTTTAGGCAATGTCAAAACAACAAATTTTCCAATGTAACTAAATTTAATTGAGACAAACTTAAGGTCATGCTGCTTAATGCTAGGAGTTTAAACACAAAACTGCACTCCTTTGAAGCACTCCTCACCTTAGAGGATGCTGATGTCTGTGCAGTTACGGAAACATGGTTCAAGACCACTGATAGCATCCTGGTCATGCAAGGCTATAATGCCTTCCACATGTTCAGACCTCAAAATGAGCATGAAGGAACCAAAGGTGGAGGTGTATCCATCTTTCATAAAACCAAATACACTTCAGGACTGGTCAAACATCATGACTCTCTCGAACTATTACATTTCCAATTAACTCTTTTGAAAGTACCATACCACATCATTGCTAGTTATAGATCTCCCACCATGAACCAGGATAAGCACACTACCTACCTCAATTTACTGAAATCCCTCACCATACAGTCCAACACCACAATCATGGGAGATTTCAACTATCCTTCCTTAGACGGGGGGACATACATGAGCAAAAGTATGCTCACCCAGAGGATCCTGGATTTTCTTAACACAAATGCTCTTGAACAGATAGTCTGCACCCCACTAGGGACACTAATGTTCTGGACATAGTACTCACCAACATGGGTGGGTCACTGTACTCCCCCATGCATAATGCCCTGTCTGGTTAGGTCAGACCACAAATCAGTCTTGTCTGAAGTAACTACTGGAACTGAAATCCTCACAGGAACAAAAATTATAAAAAACTTTACCAAAGTTAACTACAGCATACTAAGCAATAGTATAAAAAGCTTCATACCACCCACCCGTAATCACAGACATCAATGATCACTATGCAGAAGTGTATACAAATGCCCTGTACAAGCACTTAAGCAACTGTATAACTCTGCTGTACCTGACTGGATCAAAAGCAGGTATTCCTGTAAAAACAAGTCACCGTGGTGGACTTCAAGTTTAAACAGATTATATAACAAGAGGAGGAAACTGTTGTCCAAAATCAAGAAGGATATCACTCTGCAAAGGAAGAGTTTCCTCCTAATCTTAAACAAGAAAATCAGAAGTCTTATAAAGTCTTAAGCAAACTGCAAACCTAAAATTGCATCCCTAGCCAAGGATAATCATAAGGCATTCTTTAACTACCTACAAAGTCTAAAAGGGAATGCCCAGCTATTTGCTGAAGTAGTTGTAGATCACTCATACTACACTTGAAGATAATGCCAACCTGCTGGCTGCCAGACTCAGTGCAAGCTTCACACCTCTATCTACACCTACCATATCCCAAAGAATACGTGACACCAGCCCTGTGCCTAGTATTTCTAGACATCAGGCCATCTCTGCATTCGCCAAGGCCAAAATCATGTCCTCAATGACACCAGATAATATGCCAAGTTGTTTACTAAACAATCTAAAACAAGACGTAGTAGACCCACTTGGTGTTCTCTTTAATCATAGCTTGAAAACTGGCTATGTTCCTGTAGAATGGAGAACAGCAATAGTAATCCCCTGTACAACAGGGGGCCATCAACTGACCTTGGAAACTACAGATCCTTAAGTCTAACCAGCCTCATCTGCAATGCCATGGAAAAAATTATCATGGACCTTAGCAACAAGGACATAGGTGACCTCCAAATGCTGGACCCACCTCAGTTTGGCTTCATTAAGGGTAAATTGTGCTTATTAAACCTGGTGGACTTCTTTGAGAATGTCACCAATGCCATGTACAAAGGTAAGATAGTGCACAATGCCTATCTCAACCTAGCCATGCTTTTGACACAATTTCCCACTCTGGTATCATGAGAAACTCTCCCAGGTAGGGATTAACCCTTATGTTACTAGATGAGTATCCAAATGGCTCACTGACAGAAAACACTTTGACAGAATTGGTGACTCCACCTCCACCAGTAGACCCATCACCAGTGAAGTACCACAGGGATCTGTGCTGGGCCCCTTACTGCTTGGCTTCTATTTCTCAGAAGTCCAGGCCAAAGTAGGCAGCCTTTGGCTCACTAAGTTCACTGATGATTGTAAACTGGGAGAAATAATTGAGTCCCTTAATGATGTCAACATATTACAAGAAGGGCTAACACAAACAAATGATTGGTGCCAAAGCCATGGTCTAAAACTAAATGCAAAAAATGCATTACTGTTCCCTGAGCAAAACAGAATTCCGTACAAATTACAATATTTACAGCACCCTCTGAGTTCCAACCTTGTGGTGCAAGACTTGGGAAAAGAGGTTAATTGCAATCTGAACTTTGACCACCAAGTTTCCATAGTGATAGGAAAAGCTTTCTACATAGTGCACCTCATAAGCAAGGACATAGCATCCAAGTCAAGGGATGCTATAGCACCAGGGTACTCAACCATCATCAGACCACTAATAGAGTAAAATGCACCCTTTTGCATGTACCTCACCAGACACCTGCAGCAGCTGGAGAGTCTTCAGAGGTGTCTCACTAAGAAAATACAGAGACTCTAAACCATGACCTACATGGACAGGCTGAAACCTCTGTCACTTTACTCTGTGTCTTATAGGCTGCTGAGAGGTGACATGTGCCTGGCCTATACGGCAATCTCCAATCCTGCCCTAAAGGAAATGCTATACATTCACAAGTCAGATGGCACAACAGTCACTCACTCTAGGTATCTCAGCCTTGCTTGTGACGTTAACAGAACATGCTGGGGAGACAGATATGTCTCCCAGAGACTGCTGCTTCTCTGGAATTGACTTCCTATTCATGTAAAACAGAGCTCCTCACTGAGCCTATTCAAACTCATCCTAGATAATTGGATGGGAGACAGCAAATTCACCCCTGGGGTGGCACCCATGTCCCTCATGGACAAGGGTAATTAGTGTTGATAACAGACATGCTCTGTTTATAAATT
Source organism: Protopterus annectens (assembly GCF_019279795.1). NCBI lineage: Eukaryota > Metazoa > Chordata > Ceratodontiformes > Protopteridae > Protopterus > Protopterus annectens. The sequence continues at coordinate 996,623,650 of NC_056744.1, forward strand.
TGTTCTGCAAATTACCCAAAAAGAACAAATGGGGATACTTGGGATTAACATGGCTTGGCTTGTAAAGGCTCTATGTCCACTAGCCTAGTAACCTCCTATGAACTTATGCAGCCTCCTATGAACCATTACAGAAAAGAGATAGAGATTAAATCATTTAATAATACTGTTTCATGTATTTGTCTCTGTTCCAGAGGCTGCACTGCCTAATAACATTTTTACTAAAATATAAAAGGATTGACAATTTCAGAGTACTTTGGCAATTTGGGTAAATAACTTCATCATTTTGCACTTGCTTTAGTTGTAGGTACCCTCTTTTAAGACAGCTGTAAGAGTTTCTTTCCTCTTAGGTCATTGCAAGATGAACAATACTGGTTTCATAAATGGTACAACATTTCTGGTTTAATGGAAAAGTACTAGCCTGACATTAAAACGTGGTCAGAAGTCAAGGCAGATGTTTTTCAGTTACATGCTGAAGTGCGTTTGAGACTACAAAGGAAATGTAATTAAAACAAAAGTAAGGAGGAGACAGAGGTGGAGGAATACCCTTTGTGGTTTCCATGAGACAAAGGAAAGAACAGAAAGAATATCAGCGATTGTTTGCCTCAGAACTACTGACGGAGCTACCTTCTGTGGCCTGTGGCTTTAGATAAACTTAGCATCCACCCGACTGCTTTGCAGAAGTTGTTTGCTAAACTTAGCATCCACTTGACTGCTTTGCAAAAGTTGTTTACTCTTATGCACCACATCTTTTTATGAGTAGCATGTATTTAAACCCATGACAGATCGTTTACAGTGAGATAAAGATATAGCCTGTGGTTGTGCTACAGCCAAGCCAAGAGTCGCTTACAATAAGTAATACACTTGTAAACGCCTTTGTACCAACTGTCGAACTTTCTAGGTTTATTGATTGAGTGATTTGCAATTTTCTAGCCAGGTAGTTGGGCTGGTTAGCTGACCCCTTTCAGCCATGACCAGGGCTCATTAAGAGCACAAGAAAAGTATAGCATATTTGCAGAAAATTTTACAATTGACAGAAAAGAATAGTGTACAGAGCTAATACTAAATTAATAACAGGTGCTATACACAAGGAATGTATATTTGAAGAAAGCATTAAGCATGAAATTCAAAGTTTCTGACTGCAATTATTTACCTTCTTTAAAAAAATTACAATGTGCCAAACTGCCTACAAGTTTTTAATTACATTATATACACTGAAATAAATTTCAAGGGGATTTAAGTGACAGGCAGTATACATTTTTGATTAAAACTCTGAGAGTATTTATCCATTAAAACAAAAGTAAAAGCATTTTGCCTTGTGTTACAGATGGTCAGCTTTGAATGCTTCCAATGTGTCATGAGACCATAGATCAAATGAAATATGGAACCACATGGCTAGTGCTAGTTTAGTAAATGCTCCTTCATTTATTGCAGTTTTTAAGCATGGCCTAAGAATGGAAAAGCCTTCTTCACTGAGATAGTACAAAAAGGTACTTAAGGGCTAATTTTGATCTATGAGGAAAACAGAATTTGACGTGGATAATTTTGTAAATCCGAGTGACCAATGTAGAAGTGGCCTTGCTGGCATTGACAGCAACATACATCATTATACATAATATATATATATATATATATATATATATATATATATATATGTATTATATATGATATATATATATATATATATATATATATATATATATATATATATATATATATATATATATATATAAAATATGATGATATATATGCTATATCATATTATATATTATACATCATCATAGATCATTTGAGTTCACAGAAATATATATATATATATATATATATATATATAGTCACAGAAATATTTATATATGTTCATATTTATATATGTTCATATTTATATATATATATGTTCACAGAAATATATAAATATATATGATATATATAATATATATATATATATATATATATATATATATGTATGGATTCACTACATAATCTTGAAATATTTAAATCTCGAGACTATATAGCCGAAACCCCTAAATGCCGAAAGACCAGAAGCGCGGAATTCAAAATCTCAAACGTACAACACACACACATACCCAAAACTTTCACCCACAATCAAACATATCATCCTACACTACAGATAATCAAGGGGGCAAGCCCCCCTGCACCCCCCTGCACCCCCCCACTTAAATATACTAAATCCGAGATTGCACAAACAGACACACAAGGGAAACTCACACCCACACATTTTACAGTTCCTCACACACACATCACAGTCACAACACACACTGAGACACACTAAAGCCCCTAACCAACACACTTACACATAGATAATTACTTAAACTTGCACCTATCCATCAACAAACCGCAACACCAGAAGGACTATTTCAATATCTCCGAACATCGGGACTTTGAAATTTCCGCATCTGGTCTTTCAGTATTTAGGGGTTTCGGCTATATAGTCTCGAGATTTTGGAATTCGATATTCCAAAATTTCGAGATTATGTAGTGATACCATATATATATATATATATATATATATATATATATATATATATATATATATATATATATATGGGTCCCCTTCAGTCGATCGAACGTTTATAAGTTCGAACCACATGTGGCCGAGACCATATGTTCGAACTTATAAAAGTCAGATCTGACTGAATGGAGATCTCCGTACAGAGCAGAAAGGGAAGATCTCCCATTTCCGCAATGTAGTGCGATCTCAGAATTGGTATATTTAAAAAAGGGGGGGTGTGAGGGGTGCAAGGCGGTGTAGCACCCCCCCCGCTATAGACATTTAATGTTATGTTTTTTTGTTTTTTTATGGTTTTACTTCAGTTTTTGAACTTTTACAAGTTCGAACATATGGTCTCCACCATATGTGGTTCGAACTTGTAACAGTTCGATCGACTGAAGTAGACCCATATATATATATATATATATATATATATATATATATATATATATATATATATATATATATATATATATATATATATATATATAAATTATATATACGATATGATATATATATATAATATGATATATTACATAACATATTATATTATATATTATATGATATATATAATATGATATATTATATATCATATATTATATTATATTATACATCATCATAGATTATCATAGATCATTTAATGATACATTCATATGCTCAGAGGTGACCATTTGATGAATATAAAATCTAGATCCCTCAGAACCACAGCTGGAGGACAGATTCATCACCCAGAGACTCATGTGAGGCAGAGCACCTCTCTGGTCTTGTTCAAGAGGAATCTTGACCAATGGATGGGAGATTGCAGATATACCCCAGGGATTACTTCAGGCCACTGCTTGACAGAGGCACAGCAAAATGATAGGCATAGTTTTATTCAAACTAAAGGGGTGGCAAAGCCACATAAACTATGGGGCTAGGCTTATAAATGCCCTTGGGCAGATAGCCTAGTATGAACCTATGAACCTATGAACCTATAATATGATATATTTAATATATTATAATATATTTAATATTTATATTTAATTTATATATATATATATATATATATATATATATATATATATATATATATGGTATATTATATATCATATTATATTATATAATATATGATATATATAATATTATATATTATGTATCATATTTTATTATACATCATGATAGCTCATTTAAGAGTTCACAGAAATATATATATATATATATATATATATATATATATATATATATATATATGTGTGTGTGTGTGTGTGTGTGTGTGTGTTCACACACACACACACACACACACACACACACACACACACACACACACACACACATTCACAGAAATATATAAATATATATGAGATATATATATATATATATATATATATATATATATATATGTATGATGCTATATATAATATGATATATATTATATTATACATTATCATAGATCATTTAAGAGTTCACAGAAATGAGTGATGTTCCCTTCTAGAAGGACAAAGCAGCAGATTTTGTTCTCCAGTGATTGCAGTTTTTAGGTGGTAGTATCTGAGTGGAGTGAAAGTAGGGGGAGACCATACTCCAGCTTGGGTAAGTAGATGCTTCTTGCCATAGCTTTATGGGCAATGGGGAACAATAGGTATCCATAGGTAAATACAAGGCAGTCGGTCTGCAGACATATCCAGATAGTGACCAAAGCTGGCAATCAAACTCTGTACCTTATGTCTGTGAGGTGAACACCTTAACCATTATGCTACCTCCAATGTGAAATATTATAGCAGCAAGTTACAGTTAGGGGCATAGACAAGGCAATCTACCTGTCTGCCGGTGGAACTTGCACCCTTGATATTCTGTGGTTCACTCCCATGCATAGTGTGTATGTGTGTGTGTGTGTGTGTATGCTCGTTTTTGCCTGCTTTCAATATTGGTACGCTAAATGTATTGTTTGAGATACAACATACTGCATATCTCGCTTGTCTGAACAACCAATGACAGTTAGCATCAAGTGGGGACCAGTTCTACTCATCCTTCTTCAGTAACTTGCAGGGCACTGCAAAATAATGGTGCAATCTGTACTTGTAGAAAAATGCCTTAAACAGTTCCACAAAGTGTGGCAACTAACAAGTGAGCACAACTAACTGGCCACCTGTACTTATGTTTAACTATTGTACTGGATCTCTTCATTTATTGTACCAATCACTTACTGTGTCACAAGTCCTGATCTAATTGCTGTATGTGCAAAGTTTTGCATCATCTGTGTATCATTTTTGAATTGTGTTGTACTTGGAACGTTTTGTGACATCGGTCTATCACTTTTAAGTTGTACTGTATTTGTAAAGTTTTGTGACATCCATGCTCATTCTGGTTCTTAGTATCCCTTTGCACCTGTTGTGTTACACTTGCTAGACTTATTGTACCCTTATCTGTATCTTATGTTATTTCTGTTTGTGCTTGTACTCTGTGGTACCTTTAAATCATTGTACTGTGGTTACTATTCCTATGACATCATACCTATATTCTATGTCATCTCTGCCTTATTGTATCACATATAATTTGCATTACTGTGCTCACTAATCTTGTGGCAACTGTGCTTATATCCTCTGATTTACATTTTCCATTTAAGGTCATCAAATGCTTTCTGGTGCTGTTCTAACCAAGACCATGTAACATTTTTGTGTGTCACCTCTCTCAAAGGTACTGTCAACTCACTGAAGTCTAGTATAAACTTGCCTAAATAGTCGACCATACCAAGTAAACATTGTAGTGCTTGAACATTATCTGGTGCTGGAATCTCAAGAATGGCTGCTTGTTTAGACGGCTCAGGTTGCAAGCCAGTACTAGCAAATAAATGACCCACATATGTAACTTCTAGTCTGATATTGCACTTCAGAGGATTGAGCTTTAAGTTCACTTCACGTGCTCTAAAACTCTCTTAAGATTTCTATCATGCTCTGCTTCACCATTGCCTCCAACCAAAAATCATCTACTATTATGGCACAGGGATATCTTGAAAAAATTTGCTCCATTGCACACCGAAAGACTTCACGTGCAGAATTTATTCCAAATGGCATCCTTAGGAATCTGTATCTACCAAATGGGGTACCAAAAGTGGTTAGTAATGAGGTTTGTGATCAAGCCTCACTTGCCAAAATGAACTATTTGCATCCAAGACAGAAAAAACAGTGGCATTCGGTATTAGGTCTACGACTTCTTCAACTGTACACATTGGATGATGCGGTCTCTTCAATGCTTTGTTCAAATCTTTTGGATCAATACATATTCTGATTTTTGTCTGAGGTTTTTTTGTGAGCTGCTACCACAGACAACACCCATTCAGTTGGTTCTGTAGCTGGAGAAATTACATCTTGCTGCACCATTTTATCCAACTGAGCTTTGACTGTATCCTGCATGGCTATCGGAAATTTTCTTGACAGTCTGACCACTGGACTGACCTCTGGGTCTAATCTCATAGAATATACTACTGGAAGTTTGCCCAAATTGTCATTGAAAACATCAGCATACTCTGAGAAAATGGTTTGGTGAAATTGGAACTAGGATATTTTATTTATTTATTTATTTATTTTAATTTATTATTTATTTTACATTTGTTGACCAGGAAAAGTCTGACTGAGCTACAAAATAGCCCTTTTTCCGCAGTGGCCCATGGAGAAAAGCTACAGGAACATTGTACAATACAATAAAAACAATTACAGCTACAATAACATTTTTGCTGATATTTACATTATGCAAGTTTTGAATATTTATACATTATCATTAGTAATGCAGACTATGTGAGAAAATGAAATAGGAATATTCTTACAGTCTTAAAGTATTAGTACTATATAGACATTAGGTACTTTTAAGAGGTGATTTAGGGGAGGGCTATAGGGAGGGAGAGGTTAAGCTGAGGCATAAATAATGTAAGTTAGAAAGAGACAGACAGACGTAGTCAGAAGGAATAGATATGTTAGTACAGAAGGGAGTAGAGTAAAGTTTGGGATAGAGGTTAGCTTATGGGTGGATACAGTTTATGGCGGATGAGTACAGAGGCAGGACAGAGTGTTTTTAAGTGTTCTTTGGCAGCTGCTTTGAAGTGTTTAGGTTGTTTTATTAATCTAAGTTGAAGTGGAAGCTTGTTCCATGCAATAATAAGGTGATAGCTATGTAGGTTACTACCCATTTTAGTCCTAGGTTTATGGACACATAGTAAGTCTTGGTGAGAGCTGTGAAGTAATCTAGTGGGAGATCAGTGAGATATAAAGGAGGATAGGCTAAGGTAGTAGTAAGGTTGATAAAGTATAAAATGTATGATCTGAAGCTGAAAGAGAAGAAGCAAATTGAGTGGTTCCACCCAGCTTAAGTGTTTAAGTTAGACACAGTTAGAAGTTTTAAAAGTATGTTGAGCAGAGAATCTCGCTATCTTATTATAGGTTGAGTTAAGTTTTGCTAGGAGAGAGGTACTGAGGTGTGTGAGTATCTGAGATCCATATAGTAGACTAGGTAATAAATAGCTATGAGATAGTGTTAGTATGGCTTTGTAGGTAAGAAACATTCTATTTCTGTATAGGAGGCTTTGTTTTTGATGAGTCTTCTTAATGCAGTTGTTGATGTGCAAGTCAAATTTAAGTTGATCATCTATTGTGACACCTAGGAGTTTGGTGCTTGTTTCAGCTATTATAGAAGTCTTATTGAGAGACAGCATGGTAAGAGTGGATTTGAGATGGGTAAGAGTTTTTTGGGAGAAAGCATAGGAGTTTGTTTTTTTAGGGTTTAGGATTAGTTGGTTGTAGGTGAGCCATGTTTCCACAGAGGTAAAAGCAGCCTAAGTTTTAGAGATGAGATCAGAGGGAGAATCAGTGATGGTAATCACAGCAGAATCATATGCGTATTGTATAAGAGATGACCGAAAGCAAGAAGTACAGAGTACATTTGTAAAAATGTTAAATAGCAATGGACCTATTATGGAACTTTGGGGAATGCCCATTTTTATGGGGAGGGAAGGGGAGAGTGATGAGAGCCATTTCATAGATTGTAATCAATCAGAGAGATAGCTGGAAAACCAAGTGACAGTAGCAGGAGAGAAGTTAAGATTAGTCAATTGAGCCAGAAGCAGAGTGATACAGTATCAAAGGCATTAGAAAGGTCTAGAAATAAATGGGAGACATGTTTGTTGTTGTCATGAGCCAGGGATATAGTGTTAGTAAAAGAGATTAAAGCAGTAGTACTGTGTTTTGGGCGAAATCCATGCTGAGTAGGAGTAAGTAGCTTTTCTTGTAATAGATACTGCAGAGTTTGCTTATGTATACATTTTTCAAGTAGTTTTGAGAGGGGTGAAAGGATGGCTAAGAGTCTAAAATTAGAGATGTCTAGAGAATGTCCACCTTTGTGGATAGGTAATGTGTAAAATTCTTTCCAGAGAGATGGAACTTTAGACTCAGTGATACAGCAGTTAATCAAGATAGATATAGGAAAGGCAAGAGTATTAGCTGCTAGCTGGAGGAAATAGGAAGGAATGTTGTCAGTGGAAGATGAGCAAGGTTTTAATTTGGAGAGTAGAGATTTGATATAAGTAGTAGATACAGATTGTAAAGAAAAAGGTTTAGAGAAGTTGGAACTAGAAGGTAGGCTAGAGTGATTAAGATCTTTAGGTAGAGGGGAGTTTGCATTGATCATCTTTGTTACAGATTCGATAAAGAAGGAGTTGAAAGCAGTAGCAGTGTCTTCAGGTGTCTTATTTGGATAGGGATTAGGGGTGGAAGTGTTACCAGAATGCAATATTTGATTGATTGAGTTCCAGAATTTTTGGGAGTCTGATTTTAGGGCTGCAGGAGGGTTGAAGTAAAAATCCTTTTTGTCTTCAGCAATGTGTTTTTTGGTCTGGTTTCTAAGTTCTCTGTATTTTTGCCAGTCAAAGGGGAGTTTATATTTTTCCAGGTTTTCCATAGTCTGTCCCTATTTCTCATAAGGGTGTGAGGTGCCTTGGAGAGCTATGGGGATACCTTGGATTTAATTCTAACAGTACGATGGGGTGCAAGGGAATTTAATATATCAAGAAATATGACGTTAAAAGATTGGACCACTTCATCCAGGGTGAGCACATTTAGGTGACTAAAATAATTTACTAAATGACTTTAATTCTAGAGAGAAGGGTGTTAAAAGCGTCAGGAGAGAAGTTGGATAGTTTTCGGCAAGTTATGTATCTATGAGGTCTGGTATAGTAAGGAGTGAATCTAGTAACTTTTATGGGAGAGTGATCACTAAGGGAATTGAATAGGTTTTCTGAGTTATGACATGTAGTGGGATCAGATACTAGTATCCAGGCTATTAGAGTGCTAGGGATTTGTGAGTTATTATAGTGAGTAGGTTGAGATATTAACTGCGTAAAACCATGTAGGTTAATGTAAGAGGTAGAGTTAGGGTCATTTTGAGCTAGCCTGTTTATATTTACATCACCAGATATGCAGTGGCAGCTGGTGACTTCAAATCAAAGGGGGGCTGCAGGAGACAGCTGAATGGGTGGGGTCAAGGGGAAGGGGTGTGGTCAACTAGAAAGGGGAGGAGCTATGCTCAAAACCACAAAACCTAACTTTAATTAAATACTCTACCCTGGGTGTCAAACCATCAAATTTATGAGAGTCCAATCAAGACAAAAATAAGTGTAGAAGAATAAAAATAGTTCAATGCATTGGCTGCATGACAGCTTACTTATTATCTAGATGGAAACAAAAGGTTGTGAGGCATGAAAAAATAAATTACTTTTTAAATACATTACTGGAATGCCAGTCAAAATCAAGTATAAGAAAAACCAGAAGCACTGAACTCAAACCACTTCTCCTTGCACTGCAGTTCTAATTATAATTTATATTCAGCTTTATTAAAGTACCAAGTAGCATGCTGAAAGTAGAAATCTCTGTGATGCCCCCACTTGTAAAAATGTTTCTTATCCAAAAAAGACTTGCTGCCTGACAACTATCTACTTGTTTCATGGGGAAAACATGATCAAAGTAAAAAATGAAAAGCAAACAAGAAACAAGCTCAAGATACATTGCTTAAAGGATTACTGTACAGGTTATGGACCACACATGATTGGCATTCTGTTTAGTTTACGGGTAAAGTCTGTAGAGATGACTGGAAGTCTCCAACAAGTGTAATGAGCTTTTTAAAATAATGGAATCCTGTCCTTTAATACCCAAGGCTTATATATTATCTAGTCAAGTATTCTCTGCATGGCAACAACAGAAAGGCTTTCAATGTTGGCAATTCTTAAACAGTATGCTTATTAAAGCTTACTTGCATCTTATGATCTCAAACAAGCTTACCTTATGGTCATTAAAGCATTTCTACTTAAACACAGAGCAACAGGCATTTTGAGTAATAAGCATAAATCTGAGTAATAAGCATAAATCAACAGTACAAAAATATGACAGAAACCAGACCGTTCTGCAAAATCAAGGACAGATGAAAAGCCACTGTAGTACTTGTGTCTACCTTGGATGGGGGGGGGACACTGCACATTTACACTGCATAACTACTCCTTACCTTGCTTGGACACATCCAGAGTCACTACATGGGGGAGTGGGGTGCAACAAGTATGTCACAATTTGAAATGTCTCTGGCTGACTGTGATGGCCCTGACACATTTGTCATACCTCTCAACCTCAGAGAAAGAAATCTGAACAAAGCCATACACAGAAGTGGGACAAAGGCCCAAAAATAAGGACAGTTTTTAAATATTGATCTAATAAACTTAGAAAGATAATAGAATAGGTTTTGCATTAGTATGAATTTTCTGAAGGGTATAAAATCTGAAACTCAAATGTCTGTCATTTTCTAACTTCAGTCTTTAGTGATTTGTCACTAATTTGCCAAAAAACACAATTTTATGAAAAATGGACCAACAATGTGATGCAAAAATATAAAATAGCCACACAATACAGCTGGGAACCTGTCAAAGAAGGGACACTTTAATATTAGTACTGCTAACTTGAGCAGCTGACAAAATAAAATAATCTACATGCATTTCAAGTAATCTATAACTTTGATTATTACAGTTATTTCTTAATTGTAAACCCTCCATGTTTTCTTCCAAAATTGCTATTTTGCAGAGGGATTATTAGGGGGAAGAGTAACATTTTGAGCCAAAATCGGGGACAGTTGAGAGGTTGGCTATGCCTAATTCTATAAAGCAATTTATTTGCATGTACCTCTCAACCTGTTAATGCAGTAAATCTGAACAAGGCCAAATATATTGGGGGAACATATAAACAGTACTAAAAATTGCTCTTGTATAAATTGAGACAGTTGATAGAACAGCTCTTAATTTAACATGCATTTTTCTGAAGGTTATGAAGTCTGAAACTCAGTGTATCATTATTTAGTGACTTCATTCCTAAATGATTTGCCAGAAAACTACAAATTTTATGAAGAACAAACCAAAAATAAGAAGCAACAATCTATTCATTCTTTGAAAATCTGGACAGTTGGAAGGTATAGTTCAGCTGGGCCTGTCTGAGTTTGCTGCCCTTCCCCCCTGACAAAATCATGGTTGAATGGAGCCTCTGCAGCCATTCCAATGAACCATTACTTGGCTATTTCACTCCATTTACCATAAACACTAATGTGCATACTGCTTTACTTCTATGATGAGTTGGACTTCATTTGAAAGTTTTATTTTGTATTTTAGAGCACAAAGACTAAGTCATCTGCTAAACAAAGCAATGCAGTCTCACAATGAAAACTTAGCATTAAAACTTCTCTGCCCTTGAAACTCACATTCATTGAAACAGCATTGAAACCCACATTCAAAGAAAATACATTTTGCCAGTGGCAGATAAAGATTAATTCTGGGCTGTTTTCAAATCATAGGCCCCTTGCATATGAAATATACATGTGCTCTTTGATACACCTTCCTCATTGTACTAAATTATATTCCTTGTACAATACAGTACAGTTGTTACAGGATGTTTTAAATTTGTTTTTGAACATTTTTCCAGTAAGCAATGAAACAAAACGCATGCACCCATAATGGCAAAACTGCCCAGTTCAGAACATTTATCATAAAAGTCTACTCAGACTTCCACAGTCCACCATTATTAGTAAATATGCACAATTCTACAGTCCACCATTATTAGTAAATATGCACAATTCTACAGTCCACCATTATCAGTAAATATGCACAATTCTACAGTCCATTATCAGTAAATATGCACAATTCTACAGTCCATTATCAGTAAATATGCACAATCTCTGAAGAAGTAAAAGTCATCTAAATAATTCCACATTAAAGAAATCTGTAACTAATGAAGAGGTTGCTGCTAGCAAACACCTTTATATTTCATGGTTTCATCGAAAAATAAAGTGTCTGTTGCCCCTCAGGAATAAATTGCCTATATTACATTAAAAAATGATAAGCTAGTAATATTGCAAGAGGAAATGGATGGCAAACTGATAACAGACTCATAGTTAGTATCTTCACCAAGGAGAACATTCTCAGTATGGCAGCATCCACCCCTTGTGGGAGTAGAACCCACAGCCTTCTGCATCAAAAGCAAGTATACAACCTGTTGTGCTATTAACAAGGCAAACCAACCTCACTTAAGCAACACTAAACTTCTGTTACCCTGCAGCTCTCAGTTCCTTATAAAATCTACTCAATACTCAACTGCATCTCAACTTCGCAGCACAAGAAAACTGGAAAAAGCCAAAATGTATTGGGGGGGGGTCAAAAGCCCAAAAACCAGGGACACAGTGAACATTGCTTGTATAATCTTGGAAAGTTGCTAGAATAAAATGCTGTGTTACCACCATACATTTCACTGCCAAGGTCCCTGAGCAAAACAGTCAGAGCAACATACCACTATGCCAAATCAGCTGCTTTGTAAAAGAGAGGAAGACTGAAACTTAAATGGCTATCATTTAGTGAATTCAGTTCTCACCATAGCTGTCAACCTCTTAGTACAAAACACCTGGACAAACACAGTAATGAGGGAATACAGCCCTCAAACATATTCAGTGAATTCAGTTCTTGCCATAGCTGTCAACCTTAGCACAAAAAACCTGGATGAAGCCAATAATGGGGGAATACAGTCCCAAAAATAGGGACAAATTTCAAATATTCATCTTATAAACTTAGAAAATTGCTAGAATAAAAGGTTGTGTTACGGTTGTGTTACTATGTATTTTCTGAAGAACATGAAGTCTGAAATTCAAATGCCTGTCAATTTTACTGCTGACAGAACAAAAACAATTATCAGCTGAGACCCAGGGATTAATACTGCAGACACGTCTTTGTAAAATGACAGGGCACCAGAGCAAATCCACACAAACACAGGGAGGAGATGCAGACTCCACACAGAAGGCACCCCAGCCAAGAATCAAACCAGAAAACCTATAGCTGTGAGGCAACAATACTACCACTGCACCATCAAATATGCAAGGAATTAAACATTCAGAAACCTGAAGTCTGAAATTCAAATGCCTGTCAATTTTATTTAACATTTGTTAATCAGGACAGTCTGACTTGGAACAAAAAAAAATTCTAGCAGAGGCCCAGGAAGAAATAATGCAGACATGTCTTTGCAACATTGGAGGACACAAAAGCAAACCCACACAAACACAGGGAGAAGATACAGACCCCACAAAGAAGGCACCCCAGCCAAGAATTAAACCTGAAAACCTGCAGCTGTGAGGCAACAATGCTACCACTGCACCATCAAATATCAAGCATTGCAGCATTTACAAAAAAAAGATATTATGAGGAACAGATCAGATCAAATATGAGGCAAAAATCTGCAATTTTTTTTTTACAAATGGTGGTGAGTAGGGAATTCAGGTCTTTAACACTTGCATACAAGGTACAAGGTTCAAGCCTGATTTATTCCCTACCACACACACACGCACCTGTAGTAGCAAACCACAAAAACTAAATATACTGCACTGGGTGCCAAACCGTCATTATGAGAATCCAATCAAGACAAAATGAAGTGTAGAAGAATAAAAATATTTCAATGCATTGGCTGCATGACAGCTTAATATCTAGATGGAAACAAAAAAGGTTGTGAGGCATGAAAAAATAAATTACTTTTTTTTTAAATACATTAATGGAATGCCAGTCAAAATCAAGTATAAGAAAAACAATAAAAATCAACTCAAACCACTTCTTGCACTGCAGTTCTAATTATAATATATATTCAGCTTTATTAAAGTAACAAGTAACATGCTGAAAGTAGAAATCTCTGATGCCCCAACTTGTAAAAATGTTCCTTATCCAAAAAAAGACCTGCTGCCTGACATCTACTTGTTTCATGGGGAAAACATGATCAAAGTAAAAAATGTAAAGCAAACAAGAAATAAGCTCAAGATACATTGCTTAAAAGGATTACTGTACAGGTTATGGACCACGCGATTGGCATTCGGTTTACGGGTAAAGCCTGCAGAGATGACTGGAAGTCTCCAAGTGTAATGAGACTCTTAATGTAATTCTGTCCTTTATTACAAATACTGGCATATGCATTTCAATACCCAAGGCTTATACATTATCTAGTTAAGTATTCTCTACATGGCTACAGAAAGGCTTTCAATGTTGGCAATTCTTTAACAGTATGCTTATTAAAGCTTACTTGCATCTTGCAATCTCAGCCAAGCTTACCTGATGGTCATTAAAGTATTGCTACTTAAACACAGAGCAACAGGCACTTTGAGTTATAAGCATAAATCAACAGTACAAAAAATATGACAGAAACCAGACCATTCTGTAAAAATCAAGGACAGATGAAAAGCGACTCTAGTACTTGTGTCTACCTTGGATGGGTGGGATTCTCTGCACATTTACACTGCATAACTACTCCTTGCCTTGCTTCGACACATCCAGAGTCACTACATGGGGAGTGGGGTGCAACAAGTATGTCACAGTTTGAAATGTCTCTGGCTGACTTGTGATGGCCCTGACACATTTGTCATACCTCTCAACCTCAGAGCAAGAAATCTGGACAAAGCCATACAAAGAAATGGGACAGAGGCCCAAAAATAAGGACAATTTTTAAAATATTGCTCTTATAAACTTAGAAAGCTAATAGAGGTCTTGCATTAGTATGAATTTTCTGAATGGTATGAAATCTGAAACTCAAATGTCTGTCATTATTTTCTAACTTCAGTCTTTAATTATTTGTCACTAATTTGCCAAAAAAACACAATTTTATGAAAAATGGACCAAAAATGTGATGTAAAAATATAAAATAGCAACACAATATAGCTGGGAACCTGTCAAAGAAGGGACACTTTAATATTAGTACTGCTAACTTGATCATCTGACAAAATAAAATAATCTACACGCATTTCTGAAATAAAAGTAATCTGATTATTACAGTTATTTCTTAATTATAAACCCTCCATGTTTTCTTCCAAAATTGCTATTTTGCGGAGGGATCATTAGGGGAAGAGCAACATTTTGAGCCAAAATCAGGGACAGTTGAGAGGTCTGGCTATGCCTAATTCTATAAAGCAATTTATTTGCATGTACCTCTCAACCTGTTAATGCAATAAATCTGGACAAGGCCAAATATATTGGGGGAACATATAAACAGTACTAAAAATTGCTCTTGTATAAACTGGGACAGTTGATAGAACAGGTCTTACTTTAGCATGCATTTTTCTGAAGGTTATAAAGTCTGAAACTAGTGTGTCATTATTTAGTGACTTAATTCCTAAATGATTTGCCAGAAAACTACAAATTTTATGAGGAACAAACCAAAAATAAGAAGCAAAAAATCTATTCATTCTTTGAAAATCTGGACAGTTGGGAGGTATAGTTCAGAATCAAAAAATCTATTCATTCTTTGAAAATCTCGACAGTTGGGAGGTATAGTTCAGCTGGGGCTGTCTAAGTTTTCCACCCTTCCCCCTCCCAAAACCATGGTTGAATGGAGCCCCCCCCCCTGTAGCCATTCCAATGATCCATTACTTTGCTATTTCACTCCATTTACCATAAACACTAATGTGCATACTGATTTACTTCTTTGATGATTTGAACTTCATTTGAAAGTTTTATTTTGCATTTTACAGCACAAACACTAAGACATCTGCTAAACAAACTTGGCATTAAAACTTCTCTAACCTTGAAACTCACATTCATTGAAACAACATTAAAACCCACATTCAAAGAAAATACATTTTACCCGTGGCAGATAAAAATTAATTCTGGGCTGTTTTCAAATCATAGGCCCCTTGCATATGAAACTTACACCTTCCTATTGCTTTGAACATTTTTCCAGTAAACAATGAAACAAAACTGCCCAATTCAGAACATTTCCATCATAAAAGTCTACTCAATTTTCTACAGTCCACTATTATCAGTAAATATGCACAATTCTACAGTCCACCATTATCAGTAAATATGCACAATCTCTGAAGTAGTAAAAAAGTCATCTAAATAATTCTATGTTAAATAAATCTGTAATGAAAAGGTTGCTGCTAGCAATCACCTTTATATTTCCCCTGAGGAATAAATTGCCTAAATTACATTAAAAATAAGCTAGTAATATTGCAATAGGAAATGGATGGTAAACTGATAACAGGCTCATAGTTAGTATCTTAACTTTCAGTACGGCAGCATTCACCCCTTATGGGAGTAGAACCAACAACCTTCTGCATCAAAAGCAAGTACACAACCTGTTGTGCTATTAGCAATGTGAGCCAACTTAGCATAATCAGCACTAAACTTCTCTTCCCCTGCAGCTCTCAGCTCCTTGTAAAATCTACGCAATCTTCAACTGCATCTCAACTTCGCAGCACAAGAAGTCTGGAAAAAGCCAAATTTATTGGGGTGGGTCAAAAGGGCAAAAACCAGGGACACATTAAACATTGCTTGTATAATCTTGGAAAGCTGCTAGAATAAAATGCTGTGTTACCACCATACATTTTACTGCTAAGGTCCCTGTGCAAAAGAGTCAGAACAACATACCACTATGCCAAATCACCTGCTTTGTGAAAGAAAAATGCTGTGTTACCACCGTACATTTTACTGGCAAGGTCCCTGTGCAAAACAGTCAAGAGCAACATAGCACTACGCCAAATCAGCTGCTTTGTGAAAGAGAAGAAGACTGAAATTTAAATGGCTATCATTTAATGAATTCAGTTCTCACCATAGCTGTCAACCTCTTAGCACAAAACACCTGGACAAACCCAGTAATGAGAGAATACAGCCCTCAGACATATTCAGTGAATTCAGTTCTTGCCATAGCTGTCAACCTTAGCACAAAAAACCTGGACAAAGCCAATAACAGGGTATTACAGTCCCCAAAATAAGGACAGATTTCAAATAGTCATCTTATAAACTTAAAAAATTGCTATAATAAAAGGTTGTGTTACTATATATTTATTGCTAGAATAAAAAAGGTGTTTTACTATGTATTTTCTGAAGAATATGAAGTCTGAAATTCAAATGCCTGTCAATTTTACTTCTGACGGAACAAAAACAATTTTCAGCAGAGGCCCAGGGAGAAATACTGTAGACACATGTCTTTGTAAAATGGCAGGACACCAGAGCAAATCCACACAAACACAGGGATAAGATGCAGACTCCACACAGAAGGCACCCCAGCCAAGAATCAAACCAGAAAACCTATAGCTGTGAGGCAACAATACTGCCACTGCACCATCAAATATGTAAGGAAGTAAACATTCAGAAACCTGAAGTCTGAAATTCAAATGCCTGTCAATTTGTTAATCAGGACAGTCTGACTTGGAACAAAAAAAAACAATTCTCAGCAGAGGCCCAGGAAGAAATAATGCAGACATGTCTTTGTAACATGGGAGGACACAAAAGCAAACCCACACAAACACAGGGAGAAGATACAGACCCCCCCCTACAAAGAAGGCACCCCAGCCAAGAATCAAACCCAAGAACCTGCAGCTGTGAGGCAACAATGCTACCACTGCACCATCAAATTTCAAGCATTGCAGTATTTAAAAAACACAGATATTATGAGGAATAGATCAGATCAAATATGAGACAAAAATCTGCAATTTTTTTACAAATGGTGGTGGGTAGGGAATTCAGGTCTTTAACACCTGCATACAAGGTACAGGGTTCAAGCCTGAGGTATTCCCTACCACACCACCATGAGTCTAACCAGCAACTGGGGCATTTTCACACACACACACACCAAAATCCCTGTCTACACACTTACCTGAAGTAAATCCTGTCCATAACTCCAAAGTACATCACCGTAAATCCTGTCCAACATCCGACCCCTATCCAAAACCCACGCAAATCTTACCCTGCCTGTCGTGAGATCCTAAATCCCTGACTGCTGACGTTGCAGTCCGACCCCAGCGACAGTCAACTGCATAGACTTCTGGGAGCTCTGTTGTCCATGTTTCCCAATCAGGACTGCTGCTGAGACAATCTGCGCATGCTCCACTGTCTCAGCAGCAGTCTGGACTAGTGCACATGCGCGAAGTCTGCGAATTTTTACATTTTATATTTTTTATTTATTTATTTTTATTTTTTTACTTTCAAGTTGAAGGGGCTGCAGTCCGGCAGTCCAGTAGCACGGGCTGCCCCTGCAGATATGTGCTTATCTGATGAAGTTCTTTGGTAAAAGAAAGCAGATTCATTCTCAAACTGTCTCCGAGACCTAATAATGACTGCATGGGTCTTCAAATCACATAAAATAACAAGTCATAACAGTTCTTGGCCAAATAACATGAAAGTGTTACTGAGCCTTCAGTTTGAATTTTACTTTAGCAAAAGTATCTGCTGACATAACATTACACTTTGACCCAGTGTCTACTTTGAGCTCAGTGGATTTACCATTAATCCGGACAATACAAAACACTTCATTTCTTGTTAACAAATTCACTGCATCAGCCTTTTCACCAACTACTGATACACAATCTATGTAGAAAGTGGACTGCTGCAATTCTACTTGATCAGTTTGCTTTCTTGAATGACCTTTATAACTGTGTGAAGTTTACTTGATTTGCAAAACCTTTGAAAATTATTCCATTTTTACACTTGTGGCATTGCTGACCAAATGCTAAGCATTTCTCTCTTTTAAATTCGTGACTGGCTCCACTATTACGACCACTAACAAAAAGGTTGGACTGGAGTTTTGCTGACTCATGCTTATACTGCACTGAGCATGCACCCTTCTTAGAACTTGCTGGAAAACTATGTGGTTTCCCTGGAGAACCAGCAGGGGCTGTGCTGCCATGTGCTTAGGCCTGTTTCTGTTTGCCACGTGTTGCATGCTATCTACATTTACTCTACAGCTTGTTGAAACCATATTCTTATCACATGCAAGCAAACTTGTTTGCCTTTCTGTAACTTCATCGATTTGACAAATCTCTGTAGCTTTGCTCAATGTTAAATCACTGTCACGAAGCAAAATCTTTCTCACTGCAGCACTATTAATTCCACACACAAGCCTGTCCTTTATCAACTCATCTTTTAGGTCACCAAACCGATATGTTTTAGCTTTGTTTCTCAGGTCAGTTATATAAGCTGTAAATGTTTCCCCTGGTTTCCAATCTCTTGTGTAAAACAAGTGCCTCTCTAATGTAATATTTGTCTTTGGGTTACACATCTCCCTGAACTTGAGCTTCAAACACTCGCGGTCTTCCCTTGATTCAGCCTGCACAACAATATGATGGTTTTCACCTTCTTCTTCATATACTACTGGTGCATACATAAATGAACATTCTCTTTCTATGGCCTCTGACCCAGCTAGGTTTAGCAAAATGAACGCCCTAGTGTGTGGATCTTTGTCTGAATAAGCTGTTTGTATAAAAATATTGTACTCTTGCTCAAATATTCTCCAATTCTCTGCAATATTCTTTTCAAGTACAAGTGGTCAGGGCTTTTGAAATCCATCTGCCATATTAACACATACCAGTGAAGGGTTTTGCAAATACGCATGAAAGTACACACATATACATAATCCAGAAATTTATGCCAGTACTTGTAACTATGCCCAATAGCACAACAAGCGGCTGAATAACTGAACTTTGTGAAATAAGTCTCTCAGTCACTGTAACACTCTTGAAATCACTGTACTGTAAGAAGTCACCCCTTGTCAGTGTAAGAAACATTTCAAATAATTGCACTGTGTGAATGAACTTGGAAGGAGATGGTCAGAATAAGAAACATTTTGAAGTAATTGCACTTTGCAAATAAACAATACACAGCACGCTGAAACTTCCCCAAAATGGTGGTACTTCACAAAGTAACTCTTTACAGTACAAGACACACTCTGTAATTATGGCACTTTGTGAATAGACACACCCAACACAAGAAACTTTTCAAAATGGCTGTACTTTGACTGTACATCACAAAATAGTTGCACTTTGCACACTAACATACTCTTTGGAATAAATGCACAGTAATAAGCACACACTGTAAGCACTTTTACATACTTTGAGTACTTTGAATAACTTTAGTTATGCCCTAAATACAATACAAAGTAGTAGTTATGCCAAACACAGGACTTTGCCCAAAAAACATGCAGTCACCTTGCTTTATTTATACTTACTGTGCCCTTTTTGCCCTTATTATGTTTGTTTTGCCGGTTTAATCTCTTTTTATGCCCATTGTACTTTTCTTGTGCCCATTTTACTCAAAACATGCCCATTTTTCTTTAAGCGCACTCATTTTGCTTTAAACATAGTCATTTTGCTTTTCTGATAATCGTTTTATCAAGTAACTTAATCTTAAACATTTTGTTTAGTTAATAAATCTTTTGTGAATGTCCATTGTTTAATAATGTGGTTTGTGCCCTTGTAATGCTTCGTTTCATCTTTTTTTATAAAATAAACCGTTCGTGCCCTTTGCATTAACTTTGGTGCTTTTCTGACTCCTTTTTGTGCTCGTTTCTCTTAATTTACCTTCACTGTTATCTCTGTACCTTGTGGCTCTTAATATCAGTCTCTGGAATCCCTTTTCTGACTCCATGTTACTTGTCTAGTCAGGATGCAATAGACAAGACTTCATGGGTTCTGTTCAAGCAGTTTATTATGTACAAACACATCAGGATTGAGGCTTGATACTTTAACTTAGGTAAACTTATAAACAAACTCTAGCTATCACATTCATACATGTCCACTCTCTGGCTGCACTCTCAAAGTGTCACTGAGTACAGCACATGCTGGCTATTTATATATGCACTTTCAGTCCTTGAAATGCTTCTTAAAGACACAGCACACACACTCTCTGTACTACAGGAAGGATCATCTTATCCCACTTAACTCTTGCCCTCTTCCCCTTCCAGATAAATTCCTTCAACTCTTTATTAATTATTGTCCACAACTTCTTCTCTGGTTGATAAAAATATGCCTGACTCGTATATAAAACTAAAGGGACTAAAAACATTTTCACTGCTTGTATCTTACAATCCATATCCATAAACAAGAACTTCCAGTTTCTCAGTTTCTGTATCATCTTTTGTTCAGACTCTTCCCACATATCCTTAGCTGTTATAGCAGAAGCCTTTTAATCTATATTCCTAAATAGCTCATCTTCTCGTGTCCCCATAAATATGGGTATTACTGAGCCAATTCATTTGTAGATACATAATTTACAGTTATAGCATTTGTTTTATCTTCATTAATTTTGTATCCTAGAAAGAAGTGAAAATGTCTCAAAATATTCTGTAAAACTGAGATATTCTTTTCTGTATTTATCCTGTATAAAATAATAACATCTACAAATAAAGTCCACTTTTCTTGATTACCATGCCAATTATATCCTTGAATTTCTGAGTTCCTTATTTTCTTTGCCAATATCTCTAAATATAAAGCAAATAGTAAAGGAAAAATAAGTCTATCTGGTTCCTCTGTTCAAACACAGCTTATCAAAGAGGAACCTTCTCATTTTAATTGTTGCCTCCGATCCTTCATATATCCTCCTAATTAACCTTATTATTGTATCAGGGAATGCACATGCTTCCATTGCCTACTCATAAAATCTCAAAATACTTTGTCAAATGTTTTCTCTACATTCACACCCCAAATCAACTGTGATATTTTCTTAGATTCTGCTTTCCTCTGGATCATTGTTGTTCTGTTAATGTTGTCAAATGTTTGCCTCCCCTCCAAAACACACATTGTTCCATATCTATCAATTTTGGCAACACTTCTGCCATTCTTTTAGCTAACATGGACATATCCCCTTTATAATCATGGCTTAAAATTTTAATGGGTCTATATGAAGCGAGGTTTGATGGGTCTTTACTGTCTTTGCATAATACAGCAACTACAGCTTTCTTCCAAGATGCTGGTGCTTCTCCTTCCTTGCAAAATACTGTTAAACAATATCTTCCAGGTGTTTATCACTTCCTTCTCTCCTAACTTCCAAACTTCCTTAAGAATACCATCTGTTTATGGAAACTTTTCTGCTGATTGATTATATGTCACTATTTCTATCTTATCTTTTCTTATCTTAACTATAAGATGTTGAGCCTCATCTATCTCTGCCCTTAGTGTAATCAAGTCTTCAATAACTATTTCCATTTATGCTCTTTCTTGATTTCTATATTCCTCTGCTTTGCACAACTTTTTAAAAAATTCTGAAATTTCTCTAAATACTTCCACAGAATTTCTGGTTATTTTTCTTGTTATAAGTTCTCTAAGTTTGGGAATGACCCTTTCTGTTTTCTGGTGCCTTAGTCATTGTGTTAAAAGTTTGTATTTTGGAGTTGTTCTCAAAAATAGTTGTTTAACAGCAATCTTTCTAAACTCATGCATGTTGTCGAAATACTCTCTTGTTTTCTGTTTAGCACCCTGCAGTTGTGCCTCTTCTTGTTCTGTGAGAGTCCCCTTATTCTGTTATACTTTAATCTTTGTCAGCTTATCTAAATAATTCCTATTACTTCTTAACCATATCTCTTACTGTTTTATTTCTATCCTATTTTAAACATTTTCATTTTATCCCAGACAATAGCTATCACTCTGAATAAATTTTCTTCACTAATAACTCCTGAATAATTTCCACAAATTTTTCCTTAAACTACTCTCTCTTTAACAGGTAGATAGGACATCACCAGTGTTTCATTTTTACTTCATTACCCCACATTTTTATCTTATCTTTTATTGGTGCATGCTCTGAAACAGTTATTGGATGGGAGTCAATCAAATGCATATATTCCTGTGAAATATAATTTCTATCCAGTTGTGCATAGTTATTGCATCTTGAGGAATAATATGTAAACTCTGGCCAAGTTCCTACTACTAACTTCATGTCTTCCATACCAAATATTTTCATAAATTTGTAACCAACAATCAGACATGTCTCAGGCATTGTGACTAAAACAAAAACAAAATGCAGTAAGTCCAGATAGATGTGCTCTCTTCCATGGATTTATTGTAAAAAAACACTCATACTAAGTGCTTTCATCCCTTTTACCTTTTTATGGGACTTCTTCAGAGTTAAAAAGTAAAAACACTACCATTACAATCTTATATACGTGAACGCCCATCTCAACAAGATCACATGATTACCTTCTAACTAGGAAGCTAAATATATACTTGAACATGAAAACCATAGTTTTAAGTTTAGAGACATTGATCAGGTATTGTTAGACAACAGAGGTGGTACTCTCTCTCTCTCTCTTATGTTATTGAGGCTTGAACTAATATGGCAGATACAATTGAATGCATGCCATTACCCAGGCTTGAATGAAATATGCTCTATTTTATGTATATTAAAACTTAGAAGCTTACTAAGATAAGTAATTATGTGTTGATTGCAAAAACTTCTTTAAATAATGTTTTTATATATCTATCTATCTATCTATATATATATATATATATATATATATATATATATATATATATATATATATATATATAAACTTTTTTCAGTTTTAGAATGATGTACAGGTATAGGAGAAAGTTATTGGATGAATTGTTTTTCTTTACTTTTAGTAGTTATGTAAAGAGTTAATTTAATGTGGAGGAAAAAGGCACTTGATTGGTTATGGATTAACACATGATTAAGTGAGAGGAGGTTTTTAAATGAGAAATTGTTTAAACAATTTTATCTGAATAAGTTCTGGTAAACTGCAGGATGAAAACTGCTTAATAAACACTTGTGTGGACTGTTCCCTTGGTTGCTGTTGTCTTTTACTTATTTGGATTAACTTCTAACAATAAGATTTAAAGAAACCACATTCTAAAAATACATGATTACCATTACACATAATTCCCCATGTGTAGCACTTATAAAAACATCACTTATTTGTAAAAATGATTACTGTGTTATTCTCCAGTCCTAAAATAATTTGTATGAATTCATAAACTAAACAATACTTAATAAAATATATATAAATAAATAAATAATAATTATTCAAGCAATATTTGTATTTATCATCCTACATAGCCAGGCAAAGTATACAATTCTTAAAAAATGGTGGCCCTATATTTCCAAACACTAACTATAGAAATGCAATCATTTATTGGCTTAAAACTGGCATTTAACCCCAATTGCCATACCAGTTCTATGCATTCCAGCAATATTCCAATATCACCTCCCCTTCGGTTGTGATAGATCTTACCTATAATAAAAAAATACATTTATTCAATGTACTGCAACTGACCGTGTGTTTACTTGAAGAGTTTGCTAAATTTTTCCTCCTAATGTCATAATTATGTTTTTTATTGTATCCTTTCATAATGAGAAACACTTATATATGGTCCATCATTTACAAATCTACAATATTTACATTTATCACATTTATTCATTCTTTTACTTTTTGATGTCAACCATTCTATCTGAGGGACTCTTTCAGGTATTTTGTAATGTTTCTACCTTTACTAAACACTATTGTTGGACCTTCTCCAAACTTATCCTTTAATTCCTGTGTAAATACAACATTCCAGGTCTTCCTAACCCATTCTGTAAACTTATAAGTGTTAATTCCAAATGGCAAAATTAGGGCTAGGTTTGTATCCCAATTTATGCTAACTACTGGGTAATTTATATCTGTTCCCTGTCACCTAAGCTCACAACCAGCTCAATGAAATAACTCTGCTAGTTCTAAATTAAATGTCATATTCAATTCTACACCGTTGTGGTATTTCCAACATCTAAACCCTTTAGGGACTTGTTTGAGTCTTATACATTCACCTAAGTAGCTGCTGTTGAGCTGCAAGTTCCACTATTTTAATAATTTAGACTCAAACTCAGAGAAAATACCCATCTCAGCAAGATCACATGATTAACTTCTAACAAGAACATTTAAAGAAACCAAGTTCTGAATATACTTGATTATCATTATATATCATTGCCTTTTGTGTAAAACTTATAAAATCATCACTTAATTGTAAAAAATATCACTGTGCTATACTCCATTCATAAAATAATTTGCCATAAACTCAACAATAATTAATAAAAATAAGAAATGATCAAACAATATTAACATTCTTAAAGGATGGTGGCCCTATATTTCAAAACACTAACTATAGAAATACAAGCATTTATTTCTAGCTTCACTCTTGCATTTAACCTCAATTGCCATGCCAGTTCTTTGTGTTCTAAGAATGTTTCAATATTGCCATCCCTTTGGTTCTGCGACTTCTTATCTATAATAAAAAACTAACTGTATTAAATGTACTGCAACTGTCTGTGTGTTTAATCAAAGCTTTTGTTAAATTCTTCCTCCTAAAGTCATAATTATGTTCTTTTATTCTAGCCTTTATTTTCCTGGATGTTTTCTAAACATAAAAGAGGTACAGGTTGCCAAGTTATTTTGCAATTAAATCTTCCCTGAATGGACTCACTGCATTATTGTTTTATTTTCATAAATGTCTTCTGAAATACATCATTTTGTGTTATGTTTCCCTTTTAGGTCTTGCTAATACATTGTTATTATTGCAAATCAAGTTCTAGTCCCAACCTATAAATAATATTCCCTGCTGAAAGCTAACTATTACTCTTAAAATTTTCCTAAGCAATTTTTGGTGGAATATAAATATGTGCTAGCATAATCCTCACCCCCTTGCCAATAGCCTCTTACTAGCACAAATCTACCATTATTGTCTTTTTTCTCTTCTATCATTACTAGGACCCCTCAGCAAAAAATGCTGTTACTCCCCCTTTCCTCTGATCCTGATATTCTGCTGAATATCCATTATGAAATATTTTCCTTGTCAAATTCACATGCTCATTTCTTCTTAAACGCATCTCCTACAACATTGTTACTTGCAATCTGCATTTCTTCATATAATTCAATACTCTTTCCTTTTTGTCTGTACCTGTAAGACCATTTATATTCCAAGATAATATCAATACCATAGCCATTATGATAAAATTTATTGTTCCCAACTAATACAAATAACAGATTTTTGAATGTATATTTCTAACTTTTGCCTTACATGCACACACTAATGTTTGGCAGACTGATCTTTTACACAGTTATTTCTACTCACTTCCATTTGATGTCATATTTTTCAAGACTTTTCATTTTAATGAAAACTCTCAAACAAAAATCTAGATATACTATCAGAATACTCCTATCCCCTGTCAACTTAGAATAAAAATGCAAAACTATGTACATGTGCAATAAATGAAGTTTAATGCACCAGATAGGAACAATTACCTCCAAATAGGCGGCTGCACCCACATGCATTACCTTAACTAAAATTACAGTTATTCATACAAAAGCACATTACCATCTATGTTTCCACATGCACTGAATGGTATCTATTCTTTTATTATCTGTATTCCCAACCCATATGTGAAAAAAACAGTGTGTATGCTTTCATAAAACATTAACATTTAGCCCTAAGGGGGAAACAAAACACTGGCTATTTTTAAATAAAACTAAATTGTGTACTATTTTAGTAAATGCATTAAAGAATTCAGTCTGCTATGGAGACTACTATCTTGTATTCATTGCACATAATGTCCAGCCTTATTTTTTCATTGAACTGTTTGTCATTGTAACTTTAGGCTTTGCATTTCCCTCAGAAAGAATGCAATCCCCAGAACTGTCAAGATTAATTGCTTGCACTTTCAGACATTTCATCTTCATGTAAATGTAGTCAGCAATGAGTCAAAACAGCTAACATCTCTGCAGATACATGAAGGAATCTGTACATTTCATTCAGAACAGAATGTACAACTGCAAGTGTCTTGACCTCCATTGCGAACATTTGCTAAAGGGAAAAAACAAGCTAATATCTTTGCAGGTGAAAGGAGCTTAGGATTTCATTTCTTCCATTATTTGTCGTATTTTCCAAGCCTATTTGCTTAGAAAAAAGACTTGTTTATAGCTCAAGTCAAGGACATTAATCTAGTCATCCACACTTGTAAAAGTAAGAGAAATTATTTTAGTTCTACATATAGTATAATTAATGCACTTTTACACTCCGCCCACACCCCAGCAAACCAAGATCACAGCATATTAATTTAATCTTGCTTTTCTCCAGCCTTTCCTCTCTTGTTATACTGTAAAGCCTATATAACTTATATTTAAAAAGTCCTTGTTTACCTTATTACCTTTAACACACACAAAAGTCACTGAAAAGACTCGCCCACATTTAAAATACCCCTTATACATGCTATACAAAAATGGTTTTACTCCATAACATGCAGTTTATATCATGAAATGTTCTATACAAATACTAATAAGAACAAAAGTTGTTTTTGTTATTTTTTTCCCTTTTAGTGTCCTTCTAAACAGTAATGACATTAAGTGGGGTATATGCTTTTCAGTCCACCCACAAGTTTAAAAAATTCAGCAAAAGTCCAGTTTTTCTCAGCCACTTTTTTGCAAAGCCAGATTTCACAAATGTGGCTGAATTTTTAGTCTCACATTTATTTACAAATGTAAGTGTTGTTAGTCTTCATCCTGTTCATCTGCATCATTCAACATCAGAGTGTGGTTCAAGTCCAAGCGTACTCCTGATTCTTGTGGTCCACTACGGGCATTATTTTTGGTATCTCAAGTATTTTCCTTTGAAACAATGGAAAACACTGTCAATATCTCTTTATGAGCTTTACTGTTAGCAGAAAGAGAAGCAGAGTTCCCTTGTGTTTGCTGGTTCACTTTTTGTTGGCTAAACTTTTTTATTTTCTCCTTAACCTACTCTGCATCCAAAAATGTATTTGATCCTCCAGAAAAATATTCTAAAACAACTGGAAATAGCAGCTTAAATCTTACACCTGTCTCTTGACATTCCCTGATTGCTGGGATAAATTTGCTTCTCTTCTACCTTGTATAAAGTGAGTAATCATTTTACACAAAGACTCTGCTATCTCCAGTTTTTAAAACTTTCCCCATATGCCATGGTTTTATCAGGATCAACTCTTCCTGCTGGTATGACTGCATTTTTACTAATATAGGTCTTGGCTGCTTTCTCATGGCTAGGTTTGGAGCAAATACTCGGTATGCCCTTTTAATTAACAAATCCTGCTGTAGAATATCAGACCAGTTTCTTATTTGTGCTTTCATAAAATTAATATAGTCTGTTGCTTCCAGTTTTAATAGTACAGCAGAAAATCTCAGGTTTTCTCTGTGTGGTCTGTCTCCTAATTCTGCCATTTTATGAAACAGCTTTTCCTGAGAAGCCTCATCCTATGCCAACCTTTTCTTTATTTCAGCATTTGATTTTTGAAGTTTTATCAGGTCATATGAATACTTAAAGTGCTTCTTTTCTCCAGAGGTTTGTTATTTGAGTTGATGTATTCCTTCAGTGTTTCATTTATTTTAATTACCTTTGAGTACATTTCATTTATTTTTTCCTCTAAATTACTGGAAGTCATCTCTTGTACCACAGGTGAAGCTTGAACTGCTTTTTGTTGAACAGCTGCAGGATTCTTCTCAGACAGTGTTTTCTCTTCACCTTTCCTGGTTGATTTTCTTTCTGATTCTCTACATTTCTTCTTTGCTGGCAAACAGACATTGTACTTACTAGGCAATAACTTAATTTTTATCGAAAATTACAAGTTTACTGGGTGTTATTTTTCATTTTCTGCTTTCAGTGTGCAGACATCTTGGAAGTCCAACCTACCCAACATCTTGATCATATCTGCTAAGACCTCATCTCAGTCTGTAGCTTTCCCTGACTTTATTTTCCTTGGTGCTCTTTTTACTTCTTCTGGGTGGGCTCTTCTTCCTCTTTCTTTATAGACTGTTTGTGGGGTAGTACAGTTTATGTGGAGTTTCTTCATTCAGAATCTGCTGGAAGTTGTCTTTCTATCTTCCACACTGATGTCCTGTGGGCTGGAGAACATGTTGTTGCTGCCTTCCTCTTAGGAAGAGTGTTTAATGACTACCTTCTTTATCTTACTGTCTTTGCTTTGAACCTGATACAATTTCTTTGTGCCATCTGCAGGGCCACTTTCCAGAAGTTGGTAGAGTGCCTCTGATGCCTTGTTCTTCTCTACTGCAACTCCTCTCTTATCCTCTTTGTTAGACAACCAGTATTCCTTCTTAGCTTTGTCAATCTTTTCCATCTCCCACTTTTGCCTGTACTTCTTCTTTCCTTTGATAAATTACTGGACTTCTGCATGCCACCAACAGTTTTCCTTATGTACCTTATTTCCATACCTGGCTTGATACCATATATGTTCTATAGTCCACATGCATGCTGTTTTGAATCATTGACATTCAACTCCACCTATTGCTCCTGAGGTGTTAGAACACTAAGTATTTACTTGAACTCTTGAAATTTCACTAAGGCCAATTTTCAGGAATTCAGTCTAGTCTCTGTTGCCCTTAAAGCCTTCTTTGATCACTGCTTGCGGCTGATTATGGCCACCAGTGGGCCAACTCTTTCACTGGCAATCCCCGGGATTCATGAAGCTTGTGCCAGGTGCAGGCATACTGTCGGCATTCTAACACCAAATATGGCCGCCGAGCGATTCAGGTACGAGCTGTTTCCAGGTGCACTACCTGCGTAAGCTACGCCCGCACAACTCCCGAGCCTTGTATGTTAATTACCCCATGTGCAGCAGTCTAGCATGCAAATGAAGGTATGTAGCAATTCAGGATGTGGTGCAGGCATAGTGTAAGCATGCAGAAATGTAAACCATAGAAAACGGTTTACATTTTTGCAAACATAAAATTGGAGCCATGACAGCCAACCAAACACATGTATTATATTGTTAATATATGCCAGTGGCTAAATATATAACCATTGGCATAAAAAAACTTGTACAAAATATAAAATTAACATTTAATATATATAGTCACATTATCGCAACGTGGAAGCGCAGGGCAGCGGTGCGCAAAGGGGATCGTAAGGAATATATAAAAAATATAGAATAAAACCGCAATGAAACACATATCACGATTTCCCAATAATAGTCAATGGCAGGCATGCTACACCATACTTATGGTGCAAGGGTTGCTAAGGGGCAGTGACAGCGTTATGCACAGTAGCTAGGAATTAGTAGGCAATGCCATGCAAATGAGAGGAGTAATAGTGAATCGCCGATTCCCCACTGGTATAAGGATGCACCTCACAGCATAGCGTTATAACACCGAGGTGTCCCCTTGAGATAAAGATGACATCAAGAGAGGGGTGTGTCGCCATTGCTGTAAGCACATTGGAGCATTGCTAAACTGGTCTGCCCCTAGCTAGGCCAATCTGCAGGATAGGGGTGTGTCAATCTGGACATAGCTATGCTTAGCTGAGAGTATACAAGGTAACCGAGTATGCATGTGAACGGAGATGAAAATGCATGTAAACCCGGTAAATGGGTATGCGAGGCGCACACTGCAGCTGAAACAGGAAGGATATAGGAAAGAAATAAGGAAATGCTGCAGCAGTGAAATTGGAGTACAAATGACTAATTAACACCTAGGAGCCTACAGTGGGCCATTGACAACAGCTAAAAAGGCTGCAAGCAGCTACCTGCAGAACAGGGAAGGGGAGGGTCTGTACTGCAAAGAAAACAGTGAAATGTCAAAGCAGAACAAAGCCGATATGCAGTATATCAGCTGCAAGGCACATTTTGCCATGAGTGGGTAGGGAAAGTACAAAACAAGATGGACGGAAGGTGAATGCATGCCTGACAATGGGAGGGGATCCAGGTCTAAAATGTTAATTAAAGGGCAACAGATTAATCAAGGCAGGCAAGTAGATCTCCACAGTAAAGGCCCCACACTTGCAGTACTCATTGCAAAACCCATAATTAAGACACGCTACAGCAGGAATAGCTCATACACAACCACTGACATCAGCAGCATCCATAGCACAATACTATAAAGTGTGAAAGCACCTCACACACATTTGTGTATTCCATTACACTCTGCATCAGTGGTGTATACAGATGGGGAACTTTTATTATGTACATGTTAGGGGCTGCCATAGCATTCATCCACCAGCATGTGTTGGAGACGGAAGGTGGTGTGGAGGATGATGCACATGACCACCTCAGGCACCAGAGGAGGAGAAGAGTGTTCAGACCCAGGGTAACCTACCAGGGGCTACATGATCTGGAGATAGTAGAGCATTACAGGATGGACAGGGACATCTTACAGCAACTTGTGGAGCTGTGCCAGCCATGCCTCAGAGCCAGAACAAACAGAGGGGAACCCATCCCAGTGGATACGAAGGTATGTGTAAGCCTGAGAATACTAGCTACAGGTACCTTTAAAAGACCAACTGGGGATATCATGGGAATCTCACAGGCATCAGCATTCAGAGTACTACACCAGTTCCTGGATGCCATGTTACCACATGCCAATGAGCACATATACTTCCCCCGGATGCAGGAGGAGTTGGCCAGCAATATGCATCTCTTCCACCTTGTGGCAGAATACCTGGAGGTACTGGGTACAATAGACTGCACGCATATACACATCAAGTCACCACCCCTCCATCAATTGCCACCCCATTGATTCATTAACTGCCCTCTGTGGAGCAGAGCCAATGGCGGGATCCCTGGGGTGCATCTACTGTTTCCCATCCACCCTTTAGTGAGAGGCTCTGTATAATGTAGTTAGGGATGTTGTTCCAAAGTATGGGGAGTGTCTGTGACAGGAAGCTGTCCCACCAGCATCTTCCAGTTATTGTTGTGGCAAGGTTCAGCTCACTACAGTGTCTGGCTCACTGTGACATGGATTCCCATAGGAGGAGCATATCCATCAAGCCTGAGTTTGATATGGCTGTGTTGGCCAGCGGAGATAATCTCTGGGTAAACGAGATAACACTGAGTAAGGTAGGAGTTTATTCAGTCTGGCCGCATAGGTCATATGTTGCAGGTCAGTATTCCCCTTGGCGAAGTACATTCGTGGACCCTCCAGCTGTTGGAAGTGTCTTCTGCGGTACTTCCCACATGAGTTATTATACCCTATGATGGGACTGATGAGTGATGAGTAAAGGGGCACTATAA
Source organism: Protopterus annectens (assembly GCF_019279795.1). NCBI lineage: Eukaryota > Metazoa > Chordata > Ceratodontiformes > Protopteridae > Protopterus > Protopterus annectens. The sequence continues at coordinate 996,655,473 of NC_056744.1, forward strand.
CCCCAGTATGTCTAGATGGGAATCCTTTAGGAATCAGATGGCCTACACAGAAGGATGTCCTAACTACTGTGGAGATATAATTGTCAAAGGGGAGATCACTATCTACCTTAGTCCCCAGTTACCCCATTACCTTGTCTGTATTAGAGTGGCTGCCACTTATGTGTTAATATGTGGGTGCCAATTCCACAATGGAATGACCATGCAGTTAGTGGCACTTGGCTGGAGGCCGTGTTGTTGGCAACCTGTGACATTCTCTGTGAGGCTCCTTGAGGGATGTCTGTGTCAGCTGGACTATCAATCATGGCTCCCAGTTCACAGTCATTGCCAAACATGATATGTCGTAGTCCACTTGTGTTTGCCTGTACCTCTGAGACATATATGCCAAACAGTAGGGCTCCCAGGACTGAGTCCTGTGGGACACCAGTTGTGACTGGTCAAGAGTTGGACCTGGAGACCGCCAGTTGTACCATGTGGGTTCTGTGTGTAAGCCCGTTGGCAACCCAACCTGTGATGTATGGGTGTATGTACAGGCTGGTGTGTTTATCAATAAAACCTAAGTGGGGTATGGTGTCAAAAGCCTTGGCGAGGTCCAGGTAGTATGTGTGAACCACCACCCTCATCATCTAATGTCTTGGGGACTGTACGTAAGACATCAAACAGGTTCAGTATGCATGAACTGCACTCACCCAAGCTGACCTGGGTTGGGTCACGTGTTCAGAGATTACCATTGTCTTTGTTAATGAGTGTCATGAGGATGCGAACCATACCATTGCAGACCAGGCTAGTCAGGCTAATGGGGTGGTAGTTACCATGGTCAGTTGTGATTCCACCTTGATGGAGTGGAATAACCGTTGCCATGCACCATTGTATGGGCATGTAGCCTGTGGAGAGGCTGAGGTAGGAAAGCTTAATTAGGTGGGAGGCAGGTTGTCTTGTGCAGTTTGCAAGATGCAGTATGGGACAACATCTGCCTCCATTGATGCTGTGTTCTGCTGTTAGAGAGGGCCATTTCCACCTGTGTGTCTCTGATGTGTTGGATACTGTACCTATTGGGTAGTGTTGTGGGCTCTTTAGGGGGTGAAGTATGCACTGAATGTATCTGCAAGGCTGTTGGCAATATCAGTAGGGTCAGCATAATTTGTGCTATATTTCACCAGCACAGTGCAAATCTGTGTGTCACCACGTAGATCTCTGACATAGCCAAAGAAGGCTTTGTGGTTATCTTTCGAATCCTTGCATATTTTCCTGCTGATGTTAGCCTTGGATGATGTCATGAGGGACCTACATATCATACTAATAGTGGTCATGGATGTCTGCCCTTCATGGGATTTGCTGTGTGTCTGGAACACTGTCCTACTTCTGTAGTATAGCCTGTTTATTGCAGAGGTCCATCAGACCAGTGTCCTTGTCTAGGAGGAGTGAGTCTTGGTTTACCAGTGATGGAATGATCCATACATCCATGTAGGTGCTTATAGACTGCATTTGTAAATCTGTCTGTATCTTGAGCAGTGTTTCCTTTTAGCGTGGGGGCTGTGAAATCCCCCACCCCTGTCACTAGTAGTGTAACTTTAGCTGTAGGAAAGGTATGGGTGTGGGAGATGCTTGGGTGTGGAAACAGTGAATAGTTCATGGTCAGATCTAACCAGTGACCGGTTAACCTCTGTTGTGGTGCCCCTGTTGCCCATGTTGGTGATGACCACTTCTAGTAGTTTCCACCCCACGTTAGGGAGGTTACCACCTGATACATGGCATATGAGGTGATAAATTCCAGGAAGCGCTGGGCCTGGAAGTGAGTACTGGAGTAAGTTCCCCAGTTAATGGTATGGTAGTTAACATCAACCAGTGCCAGAGTGTGCGTTAGGACTGTCATGTTCTCCACTGTTTCCAGGTAGGTGGAGTGGAGGTCCTGGGTCATGGAGGGTGATCCGTAGCAGGCCACAGTTTACACTGCAGTTGTGGCTAATGTTAGCTGCACATGGATGATCTGAGAGGTATCATGCTGCCCCACTAACCTGGAGGTGTAGGTATCCCTGATGAATATGGATACAGCCCCTCCATGTCTGTCAGTCCATGTTCTGTGGCTAAAATGTGTGGTATGGGTTGTAGTCTGGTAGTGCTGGTGTGCTCTCAGGAGCCATAAGACAGATGTCAATTACTGAACAGATGTTGATGTTGTCTATCCTGAGGAGTGCTGTGAGTGCATGCATGTTGTGATCACAACCCCTGGTGTTGAGTAGCATAACCCTCATTGAATCTGCTATTGTGCTGTTTACGGAGCTGGTATTCACCTTCGAGACTCTCCTAAATAAGGCACCATGGGGGTGCCAATAGCCTTGGCCAGTATTCCAAAGCCTAAGGATGACACATAGGCCAGTATGGTATCATTGCATGCATGTTCCCCATCTGTGCTTGTTTATCTCCCCTGTAGGTAACCTACTGGTAAGCAATAGAAAGCCGTAAACTTATACAAGTCTTCTAACTTCCAAGATAGGCTTTTGGAGTGACTAAGTAGCAGTGTTCAGTATGTTCTTGCTGTACTTAACTGTTTCCTGACTTCATGGTGATTTCTCACTGTATATTGTGATCTGAAGGTCTGTTTATTCACATATTATGGTTGTGATGGCCTGCACATTAGAGTTTCACAGATACCCTACTACCTATCTGCCCAAGGGCAATTAGAAGCATAGCTACAGTGTGTTGGCTTTCCTGCACCATTGATGAAGTAACTGAGCCTCTGTCAAGCATAGCCAATGAAGCAATTCCAGGCAAAGTTGCTGGAAGCAGTTGAAGACCGGGGTTGTGGAGGGTGATAGGGGCACTTAGTGATCTAAAGAGGGCATATTAATGTGACAATTTAACACCATTCAATTTCCCCAACAGGTCTCGCAGCTATCAAACTGGACAGGCGCCCCCATCCCCTGGCTGTATGGTTCTGGGACACATGATCCCAGTGGTGTATAGTCGGTTACCTATTCACACAACAAGGTTTCCCTTGAAGTGTGTCAGTGAGAGGTATGCCTAATGTAGTTAGGAATATAATGTATTATCTCACAGTACATTTGTTATATGTTGTTATTTCAAGAGTATGTGATGCTCAGTGAGTTTGGGGGCCTCCGCTCTTTGCTTAGCCTAGCTTACACATAGAAATCATCTAAATAGGAAATAGGTGGAAGCAACGTTAATGTCAACAGTGTAATGGTTACAGCATCTGCATAATATATGTGCATTCGAGGTTACAATCCCGATAATGGCAGGGATGTTTATCCTGTGCAAAAGTATACCTTAACCACAGCTTGCATATATAGGTAATAATCGTCTGTATAATAAACATTCGAAACACCCATATAAACCCATGTGTGCTGGAGAGTACAGTCAACAGAGAATGTAATATTATGTCAGCACATAGTGAGATGTTACTTCACTGACATGTATATATCCTGAGTAATTTGTGGATGTGACCGCGTTTGTACGCACAGGTCATACATTACAAAGTTTGTTTAACTGTTGCTATAATGTCACACACACTTTTAAACATGCTTACAACTGCTTAAATGAGCCTTATTCTGCAGTAAACAACATTTGTAAAGCATTGCAGTTGTCGAACCCTGGACCATGCATACTATAGTCATGGGACTTACCACTAAGCCATCCGAGATGTATACATGCTTCATGGTCTTGAGACTACACCTTATACCATATGCATTTCACTGTAATGATCACAAATGGGACAGTCACTTTGTGTACATATGTACAGTACATTATAATGTACTGTAGTTTGTGAACCAACACATTCCAGTCTGCACATATATATATATATATATATATATATATATATATATATATATATATATATAAAATACAGTTACATTAATAGCCATATATATGAACAGTTATGAACACACTTCGTGACACAGAAGCAATCCAAAGGAATTGGAATGTACACAAAACACAAGCAGCTCTGGTATTATAACAATTAATATTAACTTAATTCCCCATAGAAGGGGTGGTTGTTTGTGTATGTGAAGATTGGGGTGGGGGAGGAATGATGGGTAATGCGATCATGCATCAAGGAAGGCCTGGGTCGGATTTCCAATAAGTGAACTGGAAGAGTATACATGGAGTATGGGGGCAATATAAAAAGGACAAAAAGCATGAACCTTTTTCATTCATAATACACCCTGTCATGTTACATTGCAACACCTAATTTCACAAACATATGAACATTAACATGTATCAGACATATGTACGCCAACTGACTGTCACATTTGTTTTCCGTAGTGATGAATGTCTGTAGTACAATGTATATTCTAAACACCATAACATTTATACATATCTCAGATGAATGTCTGTAGTTCAATGTATATTCTAAACACCATAACATTTATACATATCTCAGATGCCTTAGTGGTAATGTCAGTGACTGTGGTGTTCATGGTCCCGGGTTCAAGGGCTGTTAGGTTATTTGGAGGGCCAGAATAAGGGCTGTTAGATGCAGGTGGATTAAAGCACTCTTAAGCAGTTGTAAGTGGGTTTCCACGGGTTTGCGCAATGGTAAGCGGTGCTGAAACACAGTAAATGGAGAAGCGCTTCACAGGTTTAACCTTTGCTTAACATCACGCAGACCACGGGCAAACCTGCTTATAACCGCATAAATGTGCATTATTCACACTTTACCTATGAGTGCCTACTCTGAGAGGTAAAATAATAACACCTTCCAGGATTAGAACCCGCAACCATGTACTCCATCCTCAGAGTAACCTGACACTAAGCTACCTGGGATGTACCTATCCCAGTTGTGTATGCAGACAGATTAAAACACAAAATGGAGGAACACCCACACACATATAGACATTATATAAAAGGGCTTCCTACACACCTGCATGTGCTATGTACACCCACCAACATCTACCCCAAAACCAAAATAATTACATCAATACATAATGTCATACCATAACCAATTATTCATCTACTGTACATCTGCTGAAACCTTAACATACCTGGACAAAGACACATTAACATGGCCCTATGTGAAATAGTTGCTGTGATACAATTGAACAGCTGCTGATGTAACAGGGTTTGTATGAACTAATCACGTTTCAGAGCGTTGAAAGGTTCATACACCAGGAAGTGTTACCGAGTAATGATTATCAGCAAAGTATGATACACAGTAACACCAAACTAAATATGTCTGGTAAGCACACTGTAAACCCCCTAACATTATATGCATAGCTATGCAGCCTTGAGCTGGTCAAACAACCTGGATAGACTGAAACATATGCAGAAGTATTAGGTACAGACAAACCCTGCACAAGTAGCAATGTTCTGAAATATAAAAGCAGTACTCACATTTAGACCAAATCCTCTAGGCATTTCACACAATATATTACTGTTTGTCTCCATACAGCTGTTGCAATAGAATCCAAACAACACTTCCACGCTATCTTTCTCATAAGTAAGGCAAAGGGACAACGCCCAAGTGGAGTACTCAGTTATACTCCACTGTAGCCATGGTATTGGCTAAGGCAGTAACAGCACAGCTGATGTGCATGTAATCAGCTACTTAGGAACATCAATTGGTCATCGGGATAGCACATGTTACTCATCTGTATCTATAAAAGGTTGCCTTGTCACACATTCAAACCATCTGTATCTACCTATAGGACAGTACAAAACACTGAAAGACAAACTGAAAACGAGTATTATACTAGTCAATAACACCTCCGATTACTAAGAAGGTATGTGTAACATGCAGTATGTCTGTGTATGCAGTACCTGTACTGTAAGAATTACAGTGTAATCAATGCATATAGCGGAAATACCTATCCTGTAGCAATGTATTGTTGATCAGTAGTAATGCTTGTAGTATTCTATGTGTGTGTACTGCTGTAGGTCACACGGCAAACTCCGCATACACCACAATGGATGATATGGGCTTGGAACCCACCAATTTGCTTCCAGCCACTATCAGTGTCAGGATTGGTCCAACAAGTATGTGCTATAACGGGATAGTATATGTCAATATATTGTAACAGTCGACATATGTATGGGTGTATAAGTAAGATGAACATGTTAAATGTGGGCTTACTGTGCAAATATGGTGTGCATTGTGGGATATTATGCCAATAACTATGTAATGTACAGTATTCTAGAAAGATCTGTATTCTATTCTGTTCTAGATAGCAGTTCTGTTACGTTATGCAAACAGTAGTTATGTCTATTGGCAATTACAATACTCAGTGACAGGATACATATCATTTGTATTCCTCTGGCAGTTTAGCAGCATGATAGCAAAGATAATTGGAAGAGCCAGGTAACTATCCATGCACATAACAGATGTAATATCCACCTCTCTACTATCGTTTGCAAGCAATAACAGCTGTGCATGTGTACATGTTATGCAAATGTGTAGTGACCCTTGTTACAGAGCTGGGTCAAATGGCTATGTGCACACCTACATAGAGTGGATATTGAGAGTACAGACACACTGGTTGAACTGCCAGGTTTATGTAGCCCAACCTCTCATTGCCAAACCTAACAGTGGATTGCACATACTGTATGTAAGGTAGTGCACAGCACTGGTAATGAAACAGTTTGCATATCATCTTTAACTCCAGTGTAACATCTGCAGTAGGAGTGTAAGATGTAGGAGACAGCTGCCCATGTGTAATAGCTGCTTCATAGGTGATGGCTTACACTATCTGATTATATCCTGATCATGTTGATAGTGGCAGCAGAGTCTAATGATACATGACTCTGTTTGGAGAATGGGTGTCTGTGCCCAAGAAAGCTCATGGTCCTGGCGGATATGTGAGCATATACCCAGAGAAGGAAACAGACCTGTAGACACTTGCATCATCTGTAATCAACTAACAGGATGTGATGTGCTCCTTAGAGGAGGATTGCTGCTAAAGGTAGCTACAATGTTTCTGTAATAGGCAGTGTTGTCATGTCCATAACACAAATATTTACATGTGAGCATCACTGTCTAAAACATCTTCATAAGCAATACGTAAACTAAATACAGTACTTGGTACTTGTAGTACTGACTGCTCATACAGGCATGTCCACTAGTCAGCTACTGGTGTTTCCTAATGTCAGATTTGTGTATGTGGCCATCCTGGGGGAATGTAATCTCTATGCCATGTACACTACCAGACCCACCTAACACCATGCCCCACACATTGTCTGGGATGGAGCTACAGGGGTAAGCTGGAAGGCAGCCCAGTCAAGCCATGAATGGACTGGACAGTCATGAGGTGTAGGTTAACACATGCAGCTCATCAACACAGCCAACATATACCCTTACCAGAACATAGTAAGGACACCCACACACACTACCAGAAATCACACACATTCACAGATGTGTATAAGTATCTGGCCAAACAAGTGACCCCCCCCCCCCAAGCAGGAAGAGACAGACACCGAAATACGCAAACTGTATGACATAGTTACAGTACTCATTTGTGAATGCAAACTCTAGCACTATGTTACACACAAACCTATACGAGGGCATACATACTGTCCGCTGCCTGTCTGCCATGATTAGCCACATACCCATACACTCAGACCACTTTTTGAACTATACACATGGCTCTGGCATAGTCCATGTTGTTGTGCAGGACCTGTGATGCAGTAGCTGGACTGCATGGAAACACATTTAGGAACTGTCTGGTCTTGTAGCCCATGAAGGCATGTCCCAAGGCCTGAGCAGCATCCTGCCATTGGCCAGAATGATACTGCAGTACAGGGAGAAAAGGATTGTATTCCACAATTGTCTAGTGTAGTGATGCAAGTCAAAGGGTATCCAGTATCTGTCATCCTGAGATAACATGGTTAACAGACCATGATGCTTTGCCAGACACAGGGCCTGCACCTGTCACCCCTGGGAATCTGGATACTGCCTAGGGCTCATGCTTCCCCTATAGTGCCTTCATCATGCATGGTTCAAGTGAAGGTCCACTGCTGTTACAGGGACAGCCAAGCAATAAACTACACAATGATACATGTCAGAAAAACTATACGGATACACATATGTCAGTCCCTAACATGGAGAACATATCTGTGCAGTGGCTGAGACATGTTTCAACGTTCCGGAGATGTTATAACACATACATCACCTCTTGCCCATTATCCTTTATTGGAACACATGGGCCGCAGGTGTGTCCATATTCCTGAAAGATATGTACACCCCCATACTAGTTGCACTTGCATAACTTCAGATGCATTATGTTGAGCAACTATCTTTGTGCCAAAGTGGAATTCAAAATGCACCTTGAGACAGATCACCCACCAGGCCGTGGACTTCCCAACTGTCATAATGTGCTGCAATAGGGAAGATTAGGTCTGAGACAGAACCATAATAATGGCTACTCTCAACTATTCCACTGTGAACTGGGAAGACTCCTCATGTACCAACACCTGCGCTCAATGCATGTTGGATTCCATCGACCCCACTGACCTGGATCACAGTAGTCTCACAAACAGGGCTAACAGTATGCTACACATAGTTAGTCTCCAATGCCAATGTTATGTTTCCTAAGAGCAGAGTGGTGAGTACCATGGCACACATGCAGATGGACAATGCATGTGCAAATGCTGAATCCTACACAAATGAATCTTAAGCAGTCACATATGTGCAGTGATTGTGCCATTGAAACAGAACCAGGATTCAACTCAACACAAACAAGAAGGCAAACTGGTGGTACCATGCTTTAAACTGTACCACAGAATGTAGTAACTGTTGCAAGAGTGAACACACATGAGTGTAGGTGATCCCTGTTCAGCTTCAGTAAGATGCAGATACACCACATATAACCACACAAAGGTACTATGAAACTAATCAGCCACATAGTATGAGGCCAAGCACAGAGCAATCCATAGCTATGTAATTAATTGTAACGGCAAAGACAAGACCTGCCGTGCTGCACAGCACTATGGCATGGGAAGTACTGCACCTACAGAAATAGCACCCATTCATCCAGATAGGGTCTTGGAGAACATAAACCTACTCCCACCCCCCCAAAAGGTACATGTAGTAATATATCTATGTATACTACAGGGCCCCTGTACTAACGACTATGCAGGTACAAGCAGCACTCTCTAAAGCCATACATATAACTTTCATGGGACCTGTCAACATCCCTGGGTGTATCCTACACAAATGTAAGAACAGTCAGCTATCCACATGCACATCATGTAAAACCATAGCTCCATGTCAGGCTGTGTACACACCGAATGGTGCACAGCAACAGTTATCACACCCCGCAAAGTGGGAGACACCATTGATAATGGGACATAGTGCACAACTACCCTGCTGAGTCTGGTCCGTATGGCCATGAACCGTGATCAACGTAGTTGATGTACTCGGCACAGATGTAGATGACAGTAGGGTTGATTCACACTGCATATCATGACCTTGCCAGGTCGTAGGACACCATCACCCATACTGTGTTCCAGCTACACTCAGTAAACTAGGTGTATATTCCTATGTCACAGGAGTGGTTGGCAACTGGACTGCTGGCAGAACCAACACTACAGAAGGTGTCTGACTAATACATGCACATCAAACCAGTGCCAGCCACAGTAATACAGGGGTCATTCCTGGTACTCCCCCTCTTTGTTATCTATACCACACAGACTAACACAGAAGGCATCAGCCTATTGATGTTTGCAAATGACTATGAACTAGGAGAAATAGTTGACTCACTGTGTGCTGCGTTCAACATACAGAAGGGCCTTAGTGTGTCAGATGTGTGGTGTGTGATATATAGCCACAATCTGACAGCTAAGTATTGCATTGTCATCCCCTAAGTTGCAAACCCTGTACCCATTAACTACCACCTAGGCAGTGGTCAACATAATGGCAACTGTGTGTATGGGATGCAGCTGGACAGTACTTTCCTTTGATAGTTACTTCACCACACCAGACAGGTAGTCGTATGTGGCACCCTTAATCATGACAAGGTGCCACTCAGGAATATAGAGATAATTGCTCAGCCATACTCAACACCCATGTGACCCATAATAGATCACATATTTCCTTTTAAGGGTTATTACCCATGTGTAGATGGCCTACACTGCCCTTCCCAATCCCTAGCTGCACTATGTAGCATGCAGCATTCCCTGAATAAAGCCATGTCCAACCTAGAGGTGTAGGACATGCTACACTTAATACATCCTGATCCCAAATAAACACATACATCATGGACATCCACCTTGCTAGTACAAGGATCACAACATGCCTGACAGATCTCTGTCCCATACACTTAACATACTCTTGCCATACTATGCATCCCTGTCCAGTGAAGCTGCACATCGCCCCTCTCTGTGACACGGTGTGATGACTGCATGCCAAATATATCAGTAACCCTGTGGATCAGTTCTGTGGCACTGCTTGAACTGGCCAATGAAACTTACTTGTCTGTTGCCTACAGCTAGGTAACTTGTTGGCCTAGGCTCATAAATGGCCCAGGGCATATAGTTTACTAGATCACTATGACCATAGATGCTATAGTTGATATCCAGCCCTGCAAATACCATCAGGCTAGCTATTGTCCCATGTGTTACACATGTGCAGTACAGATAATACATGGCAGGATGCAATACAGCTGTACAGTGCCATGTAGATGTATATGGCAAAACACATACATGCTTGCAAGTCTGCAGGGTCACAGGTCATGTCCCTAATGGCTATGTATGACTATATATGTGACATATACACAGCATTAAGGTTGATTGCATTAATGTGAAGACATCCAGGCATGTGCTGATAAGTAAAGACACCAGTACAGGCAAACTGACATGCCCACGGCAAGACAACATCCACATGGTGTATGAGCAATGTCATCACATGACACACACATATATGGTGATAACATCACATCACCAGTAGGTGTCTAATGTGTGTGACTTATACATGTCAGTGGTGTTAGTGTCATGTAGATTTGCAAAGATGTATTTTTAATCTTAATAAATGTGATACACATGTCTGTTCAGATATACTGCTGTACTTCTCTGTGAGTTACTGTGACCTATCTCCATCATTATGTCTTCCAGGTATGCCATGTAGCAGACTGCCAGCTTACAGCCACTTGGAGGATGAGGTCCTTGTGCCATACCTTCTCAACAACCACACAACGCTCTTCAGCCATGTACCACAGGATGCACAGCAACAAGATGCCCTGTGGGAGGAACTCTGCAGGAGGGTAAATGATGTTGGCGGTCACAATCGCACCTATCAGCAGGTGCGCCAACACTGCACTGACCTCATAAGACGGGCAAAACAGCGTGCTAATGCAATTGCCAGGGAACGAGGTGCAACAGGTGGGGAGGCACTCACCCAGCCTCCACTCACACTTACCGAGGAGCTACTGGCCAATCTGGGGACACCTGCAGATCTCCATCCACAAGCTTTAGCTGGTATTGTGGAGGTGGGTGTCTCTCAACAACCGAGCCTGGAGTTGCCTGGTAAGTCACTACTGCACATAAAACACAACTATATTTCACATAGTTACATGTGTTACTGTACAATATGTAATGTAACATTGTATACAAGGCATTTATGCACACATGCCACATACTATAGTCTGCTACTCTATGTATGCACAGATGTGCATACTCCATAGTATAGTGTATTGTACTGGCTTATGTGCTAACATGGACATTGCACCCTGCAGCTATCACACAGGTGTGGATAATGATCTTACTGCTGTGACACTCCTGTTTAGGTACCTCTGGCATTTTGCAGCGACAGCAGTCTGTGTCAGGTGAGATTGTTATTATTTACCAGGCTTGATAATGCACAGAACATATTAATTGCATGCTAGCTGCCATAACACACATACACATAATGTATGGTGGTCCTGTTAATGGACACTGGTCAGACCTGCAGTGCATCACACTGTTTACCTATGTGAAACAATTGAAGACTATATGAAACACCTACACTAAACCTTCCAAACTCTCATTGCCAGATGTATGGACAACAGTGAATACAATGGTGGAGGTGTGTGGCACTGTAGGAACAGGTACTACATATCAGCATTACACATGTTGGGAATACGAACAGTACTGTACAGAGAGCATATGTGTGCACACACTCTAAATATGTTGTAGCTGGAATATGACTGGCCCACAGGATACAGCCTTGTGGAATATACCCTTGCTATGAATGTCAAACAATGTCATGTGCTATCTGACATGTCCATGACATGTAGTGGGCTGACTGCAACACCGCTCAACTATCCTGCAAAACATGTCTCACATCCCATACATACCACCCTTTATCTGCATAACCCTGTCCTTAGTGGAGCATATTACACCTATGGGTCTATGTCATATGGGATAACAATAACATGTGAAATAAGATGGCCCTCACAACCACTGGACAGAACATGTGTGCACATGGCCATGGAGGATGGCCACAGACATGAAGCAACGCACACAGTAGAAGTGATGTACATGTGTGTACACCGTGTTGTATATTGGCTCGACACATTAAAACTATGGCCTTTGTGTAGTGGTGATATTGCAGATGTGAAACACTAAACATCATACAGGCCTGTGCACAGCTTGTGTAGGCATAACATGGAACCACCACATAACATGTCTTGAAAATTATGAGTGTGTCACAACATGGAAGCATTCACCTATACAGTATCCAAATACATACATGTGTTGCACAACATACACATACAACCACATCAAGCTACAGATACGGTACATTCACCTTGCTGGTGTCAGACATCACTGTCATGCCTGCTCCTCATGTGTGTGAGGTACACAGATGGCATGTGGGACATAGAGTACTGCTAAGTTACCCATGTGTGGACATAGTTGCAAGGCATCAGTAATATGGCTGCAGATGTGCAGGGGTGTCATCCATATACCCTTCTGTGACCTGTGTCACACATCCCACATTAGGGTTTATTGTGTATACACTTCAGTGACATGGGTCACATTCCACATTATATATGTATTGCATGTGAACAGTCATGGCTATAAACTGTGTCAGTAGCTCACACTGTATAGCAATTATGAAGCCACATGATGCCGCCCAATGGCTATGCACATCAGTTCAATGTGCAGTATGACCCTGCATATTTGTAGGGTGGACAGACAACATTGCATCAGCTGAAGGCCAATGTTAGTATAACACGTCCCTGCATTGGGACACCATTACCGTGCTGTAGATTGGAAAGGACACCATTGTGTTACACATGTATGCATGTCATTCAGCATGTCAGCAGAAGACATGTCATACTACATGTGATTGGCAAGGTCATATGCTACACAGCAGGCCGGTGTACTGTGAACCTGTGCTGGTCTGTGGCACTATTGCAAAGTAGGGACAGCCATGTCAAACATGTGTGTACAGCCACATGCACAATGTCTAGACTCAGCTTAGGGGTAGGCAGAATAATGTGGAACAGACATGCACTGCTTTGGGGGAGATAAGCAAGCTAGGGCTCAGGCAAACATAGTATGCAGTCAACATACCCTACTGCTCATGTCCTCACATGTAGGGGTGGTGGCCAACACAAAGCATCAGTGGCAGATGTACAAAGGTCAGTGATGGTCTGTTAACATGTGGTGTATATTGCACACACCATGGCAGTGCAGTGCAATGGTGCAAAGTGCATGCATTGTGTTACAGGTATGGGGCATAGGCTACTAACACAAATGGTGCAATGCAGGTATGTATGCTAACCACCACTATAATTGTGTAAGGTGCATGCCATCTGCTATAACACATGCATGCTTTTGTGTGCAACTCAGGGATGTATGACAACTAACACTATAATTGTCTAAGCTGAAACTATAATTGTCTAGGCTGAATGCCATCTGCCATATCACCTGCATGTAGCATGTGTGTGTGTGTGTGTGTGTGTGTGTGTGTGTGTGTGTGTGTGTGTGTGTGTGTGTGTGTGTGTGTGTGTGTGTGTGTGTGTGTGCGTGTGTGTGTGTCTGTGTGTGTGTGCGTCTGTGTGTGTCTATCTGCGTGTCTGTCTGTCTGTGTGTTTGTGTGACTGTATGTGTGTATGTCTCTGTCTGTCTGTCTGTGTCTCTGTCTGTCTGTGTGTGTCTGGCAAAAATTGTAATGTACAGTTCTTGTCTTCCCCTCACAGGTGTTGATGTAGGTGCATTGCCCTCCTGCGGTCCACCTGATGTTAGTGTCCCCACAAACTCTAGCAGTGATGATGATAGTATGATTGAGGCACAGGCAGAGTTGTCAGGGGCTGAATCTGTGACATTGGTTACCATTCCACCTGTCTCCCCCTCATCCTTGCACACAGTTCCCCTGCCTGCACATACCCCATCACCACTGGCCATAGAGGAAGGACAGTTGGTGGGTGGTAGCATGGAACAGGGAAGTGTGGTGACTATGGAAGGTGTGCCTGCACACCATGATCCCAATCAACAGACTGGTGATGTCCCACACAGGCATGTGCCCAGCGCTGCTCGTAGGAGGACCACTGGCCAACATGACCCTGTGAGACAAAGCACATCAGCTGGAATCACCAGATGCATGTTTCAGGTTGTAATGGAGGCACAGGCATGTGCTGAACGGCACAACAGAGAAGGTCTGAGGCTTCAGAGGACTGCTGTCCGTTCATTAACTGACAACATACAAGCACTTGCAAATGCTCACCATCATCTTGCAGATGTTTTGGATAGACGATTGGGTGACATGGTGGGAGTCCTTGACCATTGCATGTCAATCCTCAAGTGTGGAATGTCTGTGCTGGAACGTCTGGTGGGAGTGAGGCATTGGGCACATGGACGTAGGTCAGCTACATCACCTGTTGAAGGTCTACGTGAACATGCCACTGCACATGCCCACTTCCATAGTGGCATTAGCAGTAGCAGTGCAGCTGGTGCTGTGCAGTCCACACCAGGACACAGCAGGCCACATGCACATGATCCTGGATGGTCCTAATAGGGACACGATTCCAGTGGACATGTGTCATCAGACAGTACCCAGTCTGGACCTCTGCCTGGTAGTGCCTGTGCAACTCCTGGCAGGCGCAGGTCACGTGGCCGTGGCCAGACACTGTGAACTGTGAAACCTGCCTTGTACAGTCTGCAGCTGTCAATAATACCCCTGTGTAGGCCAGCCACATGCCAGACATGTGTGCATGCATACACACACACTGGAAACAAATGTAGGGCACCTCAACACACACACACATGCATAACATCCACACAGACCCAATGATATCACAGGCCCTAACACACACACACACATGATGTCATGCAATGGTGCAGCCTAGGCCTCTGGCAAACATTATCACCCTGTGCATATGATGATGCCTGTGCTGCATCCCTGTCATCCATCCATTGGTGCAGGGACATGTTCATATGGTCTGATGCCCAGGGTGAACATACTAGGTAGACAATTGTAGATTAATATTGTTGAGTAGTGTTGACAGGCAGCAGACATACCATGCATTACAGTTTTAGAATGCATTATGTACATTTGACAGTATGTATCATGTGTAAAAACACTAACAGCATGTTGATCTTGACATTCTGCCTTCCTCTTTCAGGTGTAGTTGCATGTGCCAGGGTATGTCAGTGTTTGCGGTTAGTGCCCCATATGTACATGTTGACTACTCACAGGTCAGTATGACAATACCTGCATGCACTTTGTAGCTTCCACTTCACAGTTATATTTTCCCATGTTTCAATAATGTGTACTGTTCTAATGATCCAGGAGAATGATAGCTGTGTAATAAGCTACTGTGTTCAGAGCTGTCACATCCATAGTGGGTGACATCACAGGTATAATTACCTGGAGTGTGGAGGAGGTAAAAGAGTGGTATGCTGGATGACAAGGGTAAAGGCCAGAGGAAATATTGGCTTCTCATTGGGAAGCAGTAATATCCACCGCCATGACAGCAAGCAAACACAGACACACCCACACACTCAGGGATTCACAGACACAGTAACACACACTCTCTCTCTCTCACACACACACACACACACACACACACACACACACACACACACACACACACACAGTTGCCAGTGTTCGGATGAGAACCCCTGCCTATGTACATATCATCATTATAGTACTACACAATTACAATACTCACCACAGAGATTACACATGTACAGGTAGTTGGAATGGCCTAAGATTGAGGACATCAACAGGGATACTACAGTGCAGTGAGTGTATATGGGGAGGGGGGGTCCATCAGTAGGCTATGTAACAACAGGTCACACCCCAGGGTGTACATGTTAACAGGTGGATAGAATGCCTATCAACGATTGATGATATCAACAGGGATGCTAGATTGCACTGAGTGGATGGGGGAGGGGGCATTAATATTTCACTATGGTAAAATACAGGTTCACTCCAGGGACCGGACAGCCATACACATGGACAGCCACACACACACACACACACACACACACACACACACACACACACACACACACACACACACACACACACTGTGGCATTCACAAAGATATACACCTATGTCACACACATACTGACACTTTACATGTGTGAGGTTTAACCACCTGCCTATGCCTTTCTTTCTACACTTCTCTCTGTACTGGTATCAACAACAGTGTTCAGGAGAGTGATAACAT
Organism: Protopterus annectens; assembly: GCF_019279795.1. Lineage (NCBI taxonomy): Eukaryota > Metazoa > Chordata > Ceratodontiformes > Protopteridae > Protopterus > Protopterus annectens. Next base: position 996,672,075 of record NC_056744.1, read on the forward strand.
GTGGGATGTATTTCCAACCATACGTGGCATATATGGACACACACACCTACGTGTGCCAGTACTGTGAATCAAACACCTGCCTATCTCATGATAGGTACTACAGAAGTACAGCACTATCGCATCTGGTATAATGTTTACTGACTCTTTCCTTTGCCAACTGTGCTGATATATGCACAATATATGCACAGGGGAGGTATTACTGTTACAGGTGTTTTGAGGTTTGCCTTCAGTGTCACCCTTACAGCATTCTAAATTGTCTGTCTTCCATTTCAATTAACAAAACCTGATCTTAGCAGTTACACAGGATATTGTAGGACTGGTTGTAACACACCAGTGAGCTGTCCTCAGTAATTATTCATCTGCAAAGAAGCCCCACCTCTTAGTAGTCATGTCCAAACATCTGTCCATACCTCATGTACGGCTTACTGTACTTAGACCATATCACTATATACAGTTGGTAATGTTGAGGCTGTATTGCAACAGCATGATGTACTAAGACAACAGTCACCTTCAGACATCAGACACTGCACACACATGGAATCTACACAAACATCAATACATGTACACATATGCGGTCTACATCAGTAAGTGCACTAGCAGGTCAAGAGGATACATTCCACACCTTCCCCACTCCATGAGTGAAACATAGGTGAGCATTACACCATAATGGATGTTATATTCATGTACTGGCAGGACACCACCACCTACACCGAGTAGCCAAGTGTACATATATTACAACAGCACATATCAGCGAGACACACACAGCATTATTCCATGTCATGCTTCTACAAACTGTTACTTGGCAGTGCCATGGTGAAGCCAGGGCACTGTAATGGTCAATAGTGAGCACATCGTATTTGCAACACACACCTCATGTTTACTGGAGGAGTGCCAGCAATGTGCTCTGTTAGAGCTAGGCAGTACACTCATTCAAGCATGTGTGAGGTCTGTGGCTTGTAAACATCTTACCCCAGCATGTACTGACTATTGTGGTACGAACGCTAATGTCCAGACAGCACAGAGCATGCATGGCTTGCAATTGTTGACATGGGGTATATGCAGGAGCTGTGGCCACACATGACTGTACATGTCATGAATATATCACCTGTGACTACTCAGGATCATACAGGACAGAGATGGATTTCCCTGAGTCTGTCAATACAGGCCTTGTGTAGGTCCTATGGTCCTGTTATTTGGGTATGTTTGTAGGCATTGCATTAGGTGGGCATGTCTAAAGACATACATGCCACATGGGGTGTTGTATGATATGATAGGTGTCATGGGTGACCAGTAGAGAGGGAATATTACCTCTGTTAACATAGATATCAAACCTTATGTACTCTTAGCATGCTATCTGCCATGTGCATGTGTGTAATGACTGTAGCCACCTGTATGTAGAAAGGATAACAAAATCTATGGTAATGTCATTTATGTTGTATGAGTGTGGGATGTACATATCCAGGGCAGGTACAGTTAGGTCATATCCAACCATGAGGCTGTTGTTTACTGGTGTACAGCAACAGTCGACCATGTTAATGCTGACAACATCCGAGGGACCCTGGTATGTGTACAACTGAGCTGGTTACAAACAGTGGTATTATTGCATTGCATAAAACATTATGCAGCTGCATCTGTACATGGATACTTTGCACAGTTGATGTAGGCCTAGGTACAGTCCACCAATCAAGGGTTAACTGGTGGTCTACCATACTATGTCATACCACATATGGATGTGTGTTGGTAGTCTGGGGAGAAGGTGGTGGATGTATATGAGGATACAGCCTAGAATGCAGCATTTGCCACTGTCACCTGTACCTGACTCATCTGTGATGCATTATGTCAGAGTAGTGGTCTTTACATGTGAGTAGCCTTTATGAATATGTGTACACCACCACCTGGAATGGTCCATACAACTGTTATGGCCCACATGTCTCGATCTGAGTTATATGGTGGTAGTGCAATTGTGCACTGCAGAGCCTTCAGCCAGGTGTTCCTCACTGCACATATGTCAGTATTCTCCATTTTAGGTTCTACATTGAACAAATTGATTACTAAAGCCACACATCTAGCACTGGTTAGCATAAGCATACAATGCAATTGTCATGTAGGTGTCAGGGTGTTACTTCTGGGTGTAAGACATTTGCCTTGGAATGTGGCTATATGGGTAAATGTGACCTAGGTATTATCCACACACACGTGAAACATGGATGCATGTGCTCTATGTTGAAGGCTCGTTGTTCAGTCATGACAGCATGGAATGACAGACACTGGACAACCTCATAATAACAGCAGGACATTGGCTCATTGTTTTGGTCTAGCAGTTGCCATGCATACCATGACATCACTGCACATGGCATTAATGTGCTTGGTAGCAAATGCCTCATGTAAGGTGATGGACAGCAGCAGAACTTGTATATATGACCAATGTGAGATATACTTAAGGTAGCAGTCCTGCTAATAATGACAACTACTAACACAGCTGGAAGAGGTCATCTTGACACCTGCACTTCATACCATTACACAAGGTGGCTCACACATTATGCTTGCACATACCACTGTTCCAACTATAATGCCACTGTCCACAACCTGCTATCAATGTATGTCTTTCAGGGCAGCAAGGTGAGTGACACATGCTGTAGGTAGCATCCGCCTGTGTGACCCAGGTAACCTATTATCTGTCATGTCCACATGTGCATAAATGTGTATACTTAACATGTATATGGTAGCACTTCATATACATGTATGCATGTGTATCACACAGCACAGACACAGATATATCATTTACAGGCCACATACAGGTAACAGGTGGTAAACCAGTATGATGTGCATATATACTGACAGGTAAGATGTACCTAGCTGTAAACCTCTGTTTTTAACACAGGAGTCAATTACAATGTGTTCTGTACATGTAAGTGCTTGGACATGCACACTGTGGCCTTCAGTGGTTAGAATCAGAGTGCATTCCAAACAGCCCTGTGCTACTAAGTGCATGAGCGTACCCACTGCCACCTTGTGTAATTTGAGTCAGTGCATCCAAGCCCTTTGTTACTAAGTGTATGAGCATGCCCAGTATAACCTTGTGTAGTTGTAGTCATAGTGCATCCCAAACAGCCCTGTGCTACTAAGTGTATGAGCATGCCCACTGTAACCCTGTTTAGTGATAGAAGTTGTCCATTCCACTGATGGTCATACTCCAGTTCAGGTTCCTGTTGTGCTACAACTATACCTTTCAGGCCTACCTGCAGATGATGTGTCTTGTTTGTGCATACAGGTTGTAATGGACACCTACTTTAAACACACAGGTTTAAAACTATGTACTTTGTGACTGTCAGTCTCCCTGTTGTTGTCCTCAATCTTAGAAGGGCAGTCTGACTGCCTTGGAATGTGTAATCTCTGTGGCGCTTCTCGTAACTGTGTAGTACTGTAATAGTGATCTGTAGATAGGCAGGAGTTCTGATCCCACCACTGGCAACTGTGTGTGTGTGTGTGTTTGTGTGTGTGTCAGCAAATGGCTGAGTGTGGTTGTGTGTGTGTATTTGTCTCTGCATCCTGTCATGACAGCGGGTTTTGCTGCATTCCAAAGAGATACCTCCTTTTGCACTGGCCTTTATCCTTGTCAACTGCTAAACCTCTCTCTTCCCCCCTCCCCACTACAAGTAATCAGTCCTGTGATGTCACCCAGCTCAGAAGTGGAATCAGAGTAAGTGCATTTGTATGTGTTCTGTGGCACATACCCCAACTGCATATCACTGTACTAGTTACCTTTACATAGGCAAGATGTGTATACACAATACTGGCAAGTGTGTGCGTGTTTCTGTGTGTGACTACCCTGTAGCCAGGCATACACATGTGTAATGTCTTTTAGCACACCATGGTAGCCATCTGTGGTGACCGATGCCTACAAAGTATTACATAGTTAGGAATGGTAAAGAATACACAGTCAAGCACGACTACAGTTGGGCATCGTATTTTCCTGTGCCACTGTCGAGCAGTGACACAGAAGTGGTTGCTAGGGTGTAGGTCCATACCCATCATTCCCCCATCCTAACTCCACAATCCCCGAGGTAGATTACATTAGCCATCATTCCCCATCCCAAACTCCATATACACAACAACCATCCCTTCTCTGGTGAACTGCTTATGATTTATTTAAATGTTATAACACAAGAGATGCCTTTGTTTTGTGTAGACGTCAGTTCCTTTGGAACCCTTCTGTGTTACACAGGGTGTTCAGATGTGTGTGTGTGTATATATATATATATATATATATATATATATATATATATATATATATATATATATATATATATATATATATATATATATATATATATATATATATATATATATATATATATATATATATATATGTGTGTGTGTGTGTGTGTGTGTGTGTGTGTGTGTGTGTGTGTGTGTATATATATATATATATATATATATATATATATATATATATATATATATATATATATATATATATATATATATATATATATATATATATATATATATATATATATATATATATATGTAGTTATGACAGTTGTATAGATGTAGACTTGTCTTTGTTGATTTATAGAGTACAGTACATTCAAGGGTACTGTACATATGTACACAAAGTGACTGTCCCATTTGTTTTCAGTACTGTGGAATACCTGTAGTAAGATGTGCATTATAGACTCCACACAGCATGTATACAACCCAGATGGCTTAGTGGTGCATCCAGTGACCTCAGTGTGCATGGTCCAAGGTTCAAGACCTGTAAACCTTGTTGATACTGTCAATTAGGACAGCATAAGACACTTTTATGCAGTTGTGAGCAGGTGTAAATGTGTTTTCGTGACAGTAAGCAGCAGGTACACTCAGGTAACAGACATGTACAACTCACAGTACACTTGGAATGCCCTTCTTTGGAAATCCTGCTGATGTTACCTACCTATGAATACACCTCTGGGACTGCTGTAACCCAGTAATCTCCATGGAGTGTGTTGTAACTGCATAATGCTATAGTGTGCTAAACTAGTTTGGTAGGTGTTCTAATTCCGGACAGGTCATCTGTGTGTGCATGTGTGTCTGCCTGTGAAAGAAACAATGCTTTTAGAGTATGCACACTCTTTACAATTCACATGACCACCTTTGGCAATCCTGCTGATGTCACCCATGTAGAAATGCACCTCTGGGATTGCTGTAACCCAGTATTCTCCGTAGCTTGTGCTGTAACTGCGTATTGCTGTAGTGTGATAAACTAGTTAGATAGGGGATCTATTCCAAGAGAGGCCAACTGTGTGCGTGTCTGTCTGCCTGAGAAAATAACAATGCCTTTTACAGTATGCACACTCTTTACAATTCAGATGGCCACCTTTGGCAATCTTGCTGATGTCATCCACCTAGAAACTACCTCTGGGACTGCTGTAACTCAGTATTCTCCATAGTGCATGCAGTAACTGCGTATTGCTGTAGTGTGATAAACTAGTTAGGTAGAGGCTCTTTTCCAAGAGAGACCAACTGTGTGTGTCACTGTCTGCCTGAGACATGAACAATACTTTTTAGTGTATGCACACTCTTTACAATTTACATAACCACCTTTGGCAATCCTGCTGTTGTCACCCACCTAGTAATACACCTCTGGGACTGCTGTAACTCAGTAATCTCCATAGTGTGTGCTGTAATTGCGTAATGCTGTAGTGTAATACACTAGTTAGGTAGGGGCTCTATTCTAAGACATGGCAGGTGTGTGTGTGTGTTTTTGACAATCAGAGCCTGTGTGGAAGTGGCTGTGAGTGTCTAACCACTGGACATGTTGAGGAGCAAATTTTGCAGTTTTCCTATATGGTGTCCGTATTATACGTCACAATGTCCACCTCACAAGGAATACAGATGTCAGTCAGCCAAGGGACTGTGTTGGCAAGCAATATCCCTACATCTGGCAAAAGGCCTGGTGAACAAAGTATGCAACCCTACTATTACCTGGAATACATTCTGAACTTATGTGTCATACACAAACGCACTTGCCTAGAATATCCCACTGTGTTGCTAGTACCCTGCATATTGATGACTGATAGTAAGCATGGTGTGATTGCAGTGGGCTGCAGACGGCATGGCACCCTGTACAGCAGTACAATAGGCACATAATTGCAGACAATGTGCCTTCTCTATGTTCCCCACTGGATGCCTGCAATATATGTGGTGCCATCACATGTGATCCACAGAGGCCATACAATGCCTTACATATGTGCCCTGTATGGACCGATGCCACTGACACCAGGGAATACCTGTATCATGCTATCAATGCAGGTGCAGGGTCAACCTGCTGTCTATAAGCAGGTTCTGCCACACCAGGCCAGTACTGGCATATCTGAGGATAACAGTCTGTGTAAACAACATGTGCCAGCCAAACCAGGTACACTTGTACAACTCACTGTACATTATTGTGGGACGTGCACATCCCAGGCAATGTCCATGTCAAGGATGATCAAACACAGACATGGCATGCATTGCAAAGCTATGGCCATACACAATGGTAACCAGGATGTCAGGACAGTTCATACAATACCCATCTGTGTGGGACATTGCAGACACTACACCCCTGTACCACACTGCACACCATTGTCAGGTGGCATGATGCCAAGGATTACCCCTCACCCAGCCTTGTACAGCCATCTTGCACAGCCAACCACTACACACCCATGAAGCAATGCACACATGCATGTCAGTACTGGCACCTTGTGTCCGCCTGTGGGGTATGATGCCCCCAACCACAGTCACTCTCAGTATAACTCCCAGTGGCATACCAACAGATGTCAAACACATTCACATACCCTAGCCTATGGAACCTCCGGATGTGGTGCATGTAGTACCTGTGCATTACTGCAGTGTGGCAAATTAAGCAGTTAGGAAGTGTATTTGTGGGCCTGGCAAGAGTGTCAATGTGAGTCCATTAGAGAAAGTGGTTGTGTTGACAATGACATCCGTTCATGTGGACAGCCATGTATGCTACACCTAATGTATTTCTACTATATCTCGGTTGCAGATGTCACTCACCAGCACACGTATATGTTCTTACAACACACCAGCATGTCAGCTTTGTGGCACATGGAGTAACTGCATGCACTTGTAATAGTAATGACTAGTCAGTCATAGGTTTGAACCCCTGTACTGGTAGGTGTGTGAAAGACGATGCTTAGGATTTAGTCTTCAAACCCTTCTCTGATGTACTTTGCCTCTGTCTGTCCCTCCCACACACTCTCTGGTGGATGTGGAGTTGTACACCTGCTCAGCATCGGCTTGTGTTTTGTAAGTGATGGTCATGATCAGGTGGTGGCCTATGCACATATTGCAGTCCTCCTCTAGCTGATTGCATGTAGAACAGCTGTGATGATGTTGCCATAGCCAATCGCATGGAAACACAGTACAATATCTAGGAACATCATGTTTGTGTTTGCCCATGACAGTCACTGTGAGTGGTACCTGGATCTGGTGTTTGGTAAACGGTATCACAGATGATATCTGGATGTTCTTCAAACAACATACACAGTGGGAAATAGCCTAAAGACAGGAGGGTGATGTGACAGACATGACTACAGCATGTAAGTGCAGCTATGCTTCATTGAGACTACTGCCTGTTTAACAAGTTGTGTGTGGTAATGGCTATTCTGCATGTTTTAAAACTGACAAGACGATACTCTGTTTGTGAGGGACCCCCATTTGTAGGGCAATCTGTGGACTGGTCAGTGTGTGGAACCATTTGTTTCCTGTGCTAGTCACTGAACACACATCTGTGAACTGCAGGAGCATAGTGTGAGGATTGCAATCATTAATAGTGATAGTGATCAGTTACTGCCATCGCATCCCTGATTGGACATATGTCACATGAAACAGTGGTATGACAGTCACTGTCTGGGGTTCTCAGTGACATGCCAATAATGGGCCACTGTCATAGCTGCAGTCACAAGTCTTCTACACTTTGTACAGATGTTATGCAGTATATATGCATGTGTTGTGCTCCCTCTGCAAATGTATACCATCAGTTGTGTTGGGTTGATGGTCATATCTATGCATGCTGTTATACGTAATCCTGAATGCCATTGACTATTACTAAGCCATATCTGTGTTTAAACTGCAACACCATTGGCTGTATGGGTTTGTAGGTCCCGGCAGAACCTCCTGTCCCACATCAGCTGGCCATTTTACCGGGCACCAGCACATCTGGGGCCCAGCCTTGGACCTCCACCTCTGTTGGCTCTGCACCACCTTCTGGTGGAACCACCACTGAGGATGGGGCTTGTCCCCCCTGGGAGCAGGTCCAGACAGGAACATGTCCGCTGTCGTACAGTCCCAGACGTGGTATGTAGGGGGCTCAATGAGGGATTTTGAGGCAAGATATGTCAGCTCGAAGGTAGACTGTCACATTTACAGGGTGAGCCTGCCCCTCCTAGACAGCCCCCAGCACTGCCACCTTTGCAGCTGTTTTGGTGCAGTGGTGGCTGCCCATGGCTGGGGACCTCTGTCCCACTGTTTCCATCTGGGGGCTCATGGGCTAGTGACTGCTGAACACCCCACCCCGTCTGAGTTGTATCCCCCCACATGTGTCATATACCAACCCTGTATGCTGTTTTGTCTGTCATCCTACCCAACCTATCCTCCACGAGCATACCTACTTTCCTTCCCCCACATCCCACTCTCAGCCTACGGAAACAAAAGGCCAATCAGTTCCTAGAACAACATTTGCCCCATACATAGCTGTTCATTTCACACACGTGTCCACTGGACACATGTAACCCTTTTAATATGCATCACAACATACTCCAGTTGTCCTCACCCCTGTCTCTCAGGCACACGATCCTGGTATGCACATGACTCCTAAAGGTTCCAGGTACACATGATGCAGATGACCCCATTGTACATACAACACTACCGGTCCTTTTATGGTTACCCCATTTACCTTTATCATGATGATGATGTCGCACACAGCACCTTGCATGAGTACTGTTCTCACATAATGATTGGACAGGAACTGTTGTGTTAATGTAAATAAAATGCACAGAGTGATGTATTTTGCCAATGTAAAAATGTTTGCGTGTATTAATGACACATGTCTGTCTGAGGGGGTCTTGATATTACATAGGACAACAGCAATACATAATACAGGCATTGCTAGTGTTTCACTTTTCATTCCTTTGTAAAGTCCTGTTGTCACATGGGATGTTCTTCATATATCTATATATATGTATGTATCTATATCTGGACATAAACACTCACACATGCATCTACATGATGGAATAAATTCCTATACTGTTAAATGACTGTGCTGGATGATATGTTTGTGATAAGATCCGATGTCTGTATATCTGCCATGGCTTAGTGGTAAATCACAATAGCTGTGTGTGCAGGGTCCTGGATTTGAGCCTGGCAGAGGCTGTTTATTTTGTTGCTGGGCAGAACAAGGCCATTGGATACGGAGTGATTAAGGCACATTAAAGAAGTTGTCAGTGGGTGTGCATGGGTTTGCGCAGAGCTAAACAATGCTAACCTCCGGTTACAGTTTCTTACACTCAGTTAGCCTCTACATTGCTTCACCAGTGTAATACACGCATAGTGGCGGCCAAACAGGCTTACACCCGCTTGCTCATGCACTTGCAAATGCACTGCATTTGGTGTTTGCATCTGACACTCACACCCCTAGGTGGGAGTGAGGACTATGATATTACATTGTGATGCCTATTACATCAGATTACATGCCTACAGTATCGGGAATAGCTGCCCATTAGGCGAAAGCATACTGTTTGACTGTATGGAATCCGCGGCCTGTCCACAGTTTGATTCGTATTATTGGTGTGTTCTTACAATCTGCACCTGTCTGGCTAATACATGGGAACTGACACTCTTCAGTACAAACAAGTAATTGGGTTTTGGAACCCACATCCTTCAACAGAGTCATGCTACTGCATACCTAATATTCTATCATCTTTCTAAGGTTGTCAGTGGAATATGTGCTTTCTGTCCCTATCAGACCTCTCATATGATTGGGGAAAAATACCAACTGAATCAGGGACACGTCATAGCAACATCAGGGACACATTTAAATTATTGGTGCTATTAACCTGACACACTGGCAGACTCAGAGCATATGAATTTGTACACATTTTCTGAGGTAAATGATGTTTATAACTCTTATTTGTTGTCATTATTTATTACGTGTAATTCATCACCTTTCCTCTGAAAGTCACCGGTTTTAGGAGGGATTAAGTGGGACAGAGTTAGAAATTTAGTCGAAATCAGGGACGTCCCTGGAAATCGGGGACAGTTCAAAGGTATGGTCCCTATTTGTCCCCCCAGTGGTTTATGTCCTGTCCAGTGGATTTGCTCTTAGGGGTTGAGAGGTATGGGTGTCAGCTATGCCCATTTCAGAATATTACTTTCATTCCCAGGGCGATCCTATTACAACTGTGCCAGCCAACACCTGCATGTCTAGGCCCATGATTGCATACCCATAGTTCTCCCACCTGCCACTCCCCTACATCACTCATCCTTACTGTGAGTGCAGATGGGGATAAACACACCACTACACACTGCTCACTCTCCCCGTGTTGGGACACATGTCATACGTTGTGTCAACCCATGGGTTATCAGGCTTGCACAACCTACTGGTCCATGTACATCTACAGCCTGGTTTGATGAATCATTACCGGGACTGCCTCCGATGATCATTGATCTTTGGGTGTCCCACAAGGGACATCGATGTCTAAGATTAGACCTGGCAGGTCTCTCCCACTGGTAGTATCCTGCCGGTGGTCTGGGAAGCAGTGGTGTGTTTACTTATACTGTGTGTCTGTATGTCTCGCTGGCCTAGCTGGGGGGGGGGTTAATGCTATGTGTTACACGTTTGTTTATTGGACCCCTCACCCCCACATGCATGGCCTGTGAACATATGTAACTCATAACTGCTGTATCATATCCTAGCTATATACATATGTACATTTACTGTCACGTATATATACATATATATATATATATATATATATATATATATATATATATATATATATATATCTACATTACTATATACAGATATATCTGCATATGTATGCATACATGTATACATTTATATATTGCTGTCTATATATATATATATATATATATATATATATATCAAAATAACAACATATGGGTCTATGGGTGTCTGCATATGTATATATTTATATGCGAGTATGTATATGTATTCTGTCTCTGTATGGAGAGGGAGAGGCTTATCTCTTTGTCGCTATGGGTAGATATACACACACATACCTCTACATATATACATCTACATCTGGTTATTCCGTTCCTTGCCATATAGATTACACTTTGCTGCAGTGGGACTCGTAGTGGATGTGGCTGCTCGTTGGGCGACACCTCTGCTCAATGAACACATTTGCTTACATCCCTGGGGCTGTCCATATAGGCCCACATCAGCCAACACCTGCACACCTAGACCCATAAGTAGCTGCCCATAGTTCCCCCACCAGCACCTCCTCTACAGCACCCTTTCTTACTCTGGGTCCTGGTCAGTTCAGAACACTCCACTACACGCTGCCCACTCTCCACTTCATGGGACCCATGTCATACAATTGTCTCGACCCATGGGTCATCAGGCTTTCCCACCCTTTTATTCCAGATATGTATACACCACAGCAAGAATGGTCGGTATATCATCTTCTTTTGGTTTTGGCAATTTTGGGCTGTCCTGTAAGGGATGTACCTGTCTGTGTTCCAAGATTAGATTTCAAGGGTCCACTATGTATCCCCCCAGTTGTATCCTGACTGTGGTCTGGGGAGCAGTGGGCTATTTACATTGTTTGTGGGTTAGTGTGTATGTTTCCCTGTGTCCAGCTGAGGAGGTGTGGAAGGTCATGCTACGTGTTTCATGTATCTTGCTTGGGCCCCTCACTTCCATTGGCATAGCCTGTGAACATATGTCATTCTTGTGTGCTGTTTCCTATCATCACACACACACACACACACACACACACACACACACACATATATATATATATATATATATATATATATATATATATATATATATATATGTATATGTATATATATATATATATATATATATATATATATATATATATATATATATATATATATATATATATATATATATATATATATATATATATATATATATATATATATATATATATATATATATATATATATATGTGTGTGTGTGTGTCTGTAAAGCAATGCATAGCCCGTACAAACACACTTACACATGCTTACTGGTGTTTATATATATACTTAAACCATTCATTATGACACTGACATTTCACTCCAGTTAACTTTTAATTGTTATTTTGCAGGTTTATAGCGGACAGATGTCGCAATATGTTCATGTACAGATTACCGATGGTAAATGGTATGTGACTCAGTGGGATTCGGTACAGGAATGTCTGTTCATTAGGCGGTTGCTCTAACCAATACACTATTGCTGTGCTGCTTAATTTGCATATATACCCATATACCCATGGCTCTTGGTTCCCCTAACACACACCCCAACGCCTCCCTAACACTGCAGTCATCCATTCTCCAGTTGGATTCACGGTGTATACACACCACTACACATTGGCCACTCCCTACTCCTATAGACCCATCCCATCGGTTGACTCACTCCACGTATCCTCAGAACTCCCAAACTTTTAGTCCACAAACACTGGTGACATGAGCGACCAAAAGAATACTATTCACAATTTTTGGGTTGTCCCACATGGGACACGCATATGTTTATGTCAAGATTAGACTCTATACTTCATTACAACATCCTTACTCCCGTTAACATGACACTACAATAAATTAATAAGTATGACTGTATGGTAACACACACGTTACACATGAGAGCCTAATTATGTATGTGTTTGGCGTATTTCTTTTATAAATAGACCAGTTTAGTAATTGGTGTTGCCATAGCAGGCAGATCACAGGAATGATTCCATGTGTGGGGAAGTCCTCACATTTGATTTTTTTCAGCACAGCACTGACTTTGGACATTGTACACACTTCTGCATTTTAGCAGTTCTGTCCCTTCCCTCTTATGCACAGCCTATTATTCTATCTACTGTCGAGGTTTGTAAGGACACATTCATGTTATTTATGTCTACAAATGGAATGAATGTGTTACAGAGAATGTACTTCTACATATTGATGTCTGCATGTGTGTATGCTTATATACTTATAACGAACTCGCTGACCTCCATGGGACGGTCCAGTTAGAACCAGCCCATCCAACCCTGGCACGCCTGGCTCCATAATTTCATACTCATAGTTCCTCCCCACCCATATTCAACATACATGCATCCCATCCATTGTCCATTTGTTATCACAGCCATGACACACCTCCACACACTGCCCTCTCCCGAGCGTTAGGGGCCCTACACGTATGTTGCCCCAACCCATGTATTCTCAGGCTCTCCCACCATTTAGTCCTTGAACATACCTGCCCTTGCTTGTGTAATGGTTGGATGGCCAAATAGTCTATCAATTTTTGGGTAGTCCCACTAGGGACTACCCTCTGTGTGTAAGGTAGACTTAGCAGATCAACAATGTTACTCCCACTGGTAATATCCTGCTTGTGGTGTGAGTAGCAGTGCTTTGCTCACTCCTGCCCAACCGGATATGACATTCGCTAACAGCGCTATATAATACTGGGGTTGCTGTTGATTCCCTTCTCATTCCTTTTGTATGCTTTATTGTTGCGTCATTCTTTCTTCATATATATATATGTATATATATATATATATATATATATATGTGTGTATATATATATATATATATATATATATATATATATATATATATATATATATATGTATGTATATTTATTATATATCTGTACATACTTATATACATTTCCTATACTGGGCACTGCTTAGACCCGTGCAAGTGCACTCGGACTTGCTTACTGGTACTTATATGTGATTACTGATGCTTATCTGTGCTTACACCTGCTCACTAGTGCCTTATTCATTATGACAGTGCCACTTTGCTTGAATGATATTTAAATTAAACATCTCATGCAATACTCTTATGTCAGTTTTACAGCAAAACGACATTCATTCCACATGGAAAATGATATGTGCTATTGTTGGGCTTGAACCGTAAATGCCTTTTCATTAGATGGATGCTCTAAACACTACACTATTGACATTTACATTGATTCCGCATATTTTTCTCTATTTGAATGAATTTGATGTGTAAGCTACGCTCGATGGAGGGCAGTGATGCGCACACATGCTGCGCTTTGCTTACACCTTCAATATTGCAGCAATTCAAATGAATAATAGGGACACAGGGAATCTAATTGGGAAAGTTCTAGGGCTCAACATTCCACTATGTGCTTGTGTGTTTACTACTTCGATTTTATTTCACTGTTCGTGGACACTCTTGTATGCTTAGCATATATTTTGGTATCCACGGATACTGAATTACTGACTTACTATTAGGGGCGGGCTCTACTAGTAGGCATAGTAGGTTTTGCAACTGTCAGGGCATGTTTACGCCTTCGTAGAGAACTTGTACACACCCCCTGCACTCGCACACATTTCCTGTGGACGTCGAGGGTGCGGCGGCGTGCCCTCATACATATTCATATGGCGCTGGTGCGACCATCTATAGTGAGGATGCTCAGTGCAAGGCTAAAACCGTCCTTGCGCCGAGCTTCTTGAATCCTGGGGAATGACTTTGTAATCAGTAATTCTACCACAATGCCCTTTCCTTACGAGGAGAAAGTTACATATTGGCCACTCTTGAATTTGACTTTGTGACTGTCTCTCTTGCTGAACCATGTTTGATCACCATCAAGCCATTTGCCAGACAGAAGTCTAGGATGGTCTCTCCTTCTTTATTCCTGTTGCCTCACTCATGTGGACCCAGGCAGCTCTCATATTGTGTTCCATCTGCCTGTTCTGATACGAGCATTCAGGTCTCCCATTATCAACACCAGTTCATGTTATCTTGCCTTATATGGCAGTTCCTGTAACTGCTGCCTGAGTGCATTATTTTCCTTACTATCACAACCCTGCTGTGGGGCATAAGCTGGTATTATGTACACTGCCCTATCCTTACCCTGGAGTCTGAGTGCTATAAATCTGTCACTAATTTTGATGATATCCCACATTGCATTACCCTCACTACAATTCCCACACCATTTTTAGTATGCCCTCTCCCTGGGTGGTAGACTCTTGGATCTCCAAGCAGTGCTTTACTACACTTCCATTTTGTCTTCTGGATATAGAGGATGCCCAGCCTCCTCCTTACCATCATGTCACTCACTTACAAGCTGCATTCTGTCAGTGAAATTATATTAGTTCATGTTTGGTAGGTTTTAAGGCCAGCTTTCAGTTAACAGAGGTGTCTCAGCTAACCAAAGTTGGGCAACTGGACACTGGCTGGCCAGTAGCTTATTAACTCAGGTGGGTGGGTACACACTAGCTAACAGGGGCATATAGCATGGGTCAAGCTGGCCGAGTCTTCAAACTGTTCATCACCAGCAAATACCCATGCTCATTTTTGATGACATTAGTCAATGTGACCAAATCAACTAAAGCCTATTTTCACCACACCTGACATGGAGCGCAGTCTTTGATCCATGTTCTCTTACCTAGAGTATACACTGACCTTAACTATTATGCCAACTGTGTTACATTGAAATGGGAATAGTTAGTTAGGTTTAATTGACTAATATTTAAATCAAAGAATTAGGCAGCAGGGGAAAGGACTAGCTTTCAGATCTGATGGGAGAGGCTTACCCTAATCATTGAACTCCTCCTCTCCCTGTGGCAGCTCACGTAAGCTACTTTTGCCTGCTGTGGGGAATGTACCATCACACATTTACTTCAACAGCCAGTGGACATGCATAACAGCAACATGTGCTAGGCAGGCACACACTCTCTGGATGTAACAACCGGTATTTTACTCAGATGTCATCAAAGCAGCAAGACAGAGACACCTCCACCTCCAGGAAGGGTTAGCAGTTACCAGAGGCCCCACCTCGGCTGTAACAATACCTGAGACACTAGTCAAACTTGGGGCATCTGAGATGTATTTAAGACAAACTGTATTTCTTGGGATGAGCAATCACTCATTGAGTCATTGACTTATTACTTCCACTACCCACTTTATCCACTTCAGGGTATTAGGAAATCTGTAGATTTCCCCTGGCATTCAGGTGGAACAAGACAGGGAAACTACTACCAGACAGAATACCAGTCTATTGTAGGATTTCACACACGCACACTAGCACTCACACACACATGCAGACATATGCAAATATTCCTTACACACACACGCACACACACGCGCATGCACACACACACACACACACACACACACACACACACACACACACACACACACACACACACACACACACACACACACGCACACAGCATGCATACCTGTAGACAATGCAGAGGACCACTAATTGAACTATGGCATGTTTTCTTAGGCTATAGGAGGAAGCTAGAGCACATGTAAGAATCCAGCGTAGACACAGGAAAGTCGTAAAAACTTTGCACAGAAAGCAACCCAGACAAGAATAAAACTGGAGAACCAATCACTGGAAGGTAGCAATGCTAACCACTGCACCACCATGTCATCTGTGTAATAAATATGTGACTTAATATTTTTTTCAGATGATATGCTTGTTGCTTTCAGTGGCAGATCTAGAACTTGCATTGGTGAAGGAAACATTGCTGACCAAGCATGAATATCATTAGTGACTCCACATAGTCCCACTTCTTGGTACACTCATATCCTGTTCATAGATAGTTACTAGGCATGCATGTAGTCAAGGAGACCATTAAATAGTTTAGCCCAAATTCCCCCAAGCACTGTCTGGTTAAGTCACACAGTAGGCCAAGGAATATAGAAAGATTCAAATGCTGCATCCTTAGCACAGGAAGTAACTCATTAATAAATCAGAACTTTAGTCCTCTGAGCTAACTGCCAGACATTCAAACATTGTGTTTTATTTTCTTTCTCATGTTCTACATATTTAGATATGCACATATGAAGCTATGAACACAGAATTGGAGAAGGTACATTTCATACACATGCTAAAAGCATTAAAGGACCCCATAATACCAGGTATTTAGGCATTAAGTTTAGTCCATAGTGACAGTTCTTGTTTGTCTTGCTCCCCCACTTTATTTTTCTCCCCATCCTGGTATCCTCCCACCCTCTGGTATCTTACTTTTTTTAACATTTTGTCATGCTGCAGCTTTTTCATCCATCCTTTCAACACAGCCTAACTGTCCAAGATTGTAGTTAAAAAACTGAATTAAGCCAGGAGAATGGAGGTCGATATTCTTCCAGAAGCCATGGGTTTATAGATGGTTTGACATACATTTTAGAGCTTATTTTCCATACTTTTGATTCAATGATGGCCTGAACAGTCGTGATTAAGAGAAAAAAAAATCAGTCTGATTTTCTTTCAAGGAAGAAATAAGTTGTGACCAAGGCTTAGTGCTCAAAGCTGACAAATCAGTATTTCCAAATAAACTGAGAAGGCAGATGTTTAGAAGGATGCACAAAATATATCTAGAAGTTGTGCCTGCCTCCCTGAGCCCCCCCAAAGAAAAGGATAGTCACCATCAATCCACACCTCAGGTGTTAGATCAGGATGAAAGTGAAATAATAAATGGTCACACTCCATGGCCCACAAAAGGGAAGCTAATTCTGTGTTATCCCCAAATGTCAGACAGACAAAACTGTATGAACAAATGACCACAACAACCTGTTTCAATCTGATGTTGACAGATGTATATATGGAATGTTTCGCCTTATGCCAGACCCTCAAAAGATAGCCACCTGCATGCATGTTTGTTTGCAAGGAAAGTGAAAAATAAAATTATCACAGTAATGTGTTTTAACTTGTTGCTTCTAAACAGTACAATATCTTTAGACAAGCTCTATTTACCTTCTGCAAACCACTAAGCTATGATTGTGAGGAAAGTTAAATAAATAATGACCACACTGTACTCAGCCATCAAATAAGAGGGAAAAACCTTATGTGCACACCTGTCTCCATTGCTGGATGAAGGTTGGAGCAGAGGTTGAAGACTGGTATACCCTGCTAGGCCTGTGTCAAAAATTGCCTTATACAGAATATGGTGAGTGGATTGCCAGGTCTCCAGAAGCTCTGAGAGACTCACTGCAATGTATTTTCTTTCTATTTGATCTATTTTATTGCGTGTGTCCATAGATAAAATCTGTGTTATTTTTTTCACACATACACACACAAACTGAAATTGTCCCTGACAAGCCATTTGTCATATGCAAGCACACACACACACACACACACACACACACACACACACACACACACACACACACACACACACACACACACACACACACACACACACACACCAGGGAAAGCTGGCAGAATTATTCAATTCCAAACAGCTTTCTTCCTGGCCTAGCATTCCTGCCACCACTCTGGTGAAAGTCAGCTGTCTGCTCTTACAAAAAGCCAAATAATATCTCTTTCACTAACAGTTGGTCAAAGCAGTCTTGCAAGTGTGTACTGTATAGCATGTGACTCAATAGTGTAAATAGTGATGACCCTCTTCTTAGATTAACAGCAGTGCATAAATGCACTTATAATAAACAAATGTCAGATACAACAACTTAAAGGTAAATAAATGAATTTTACACAAATAATGAAGAAAATACTGCAAATACATAGTAAAATATATGTAGGTTGGCATACAAGGAAAATTAAAAGAAAAGGCAATGTACATAATATGCATATAGAAATAATTAAACTCCGGATATCGAAGTTGCCTGACTAGCTTGTTACAAATCTACTATCCCTTAAATAATTAGCTGGTAGTCACAGCTGGGTCCATAGACACAAGGCAAGTATCATCAACAACCTTTTTTTAGCCACATTAGCATACAGTTATAAAACATCTCCCTTTCCCAGTGTCTACAACATCACTGTGTTGTAAGGCAATATGTCATAAACCAGTTCTTTTAATAGGTATAGCAGTCATCAAGGTTTGCTAAAGCACATCTGTTTTCCTTGAATCAGATTCCCTTGATGCATTTAAATAGAATATCCTTCTGTTAGTTACATTCTACTGGTCTATCTTTCTTTGTTACATTAGAATGAAGTGTAATGTCTAGAAGAACAGCACATTTTCCTGACCTTTAACATCTGGACAGACCAAGTATCTCCTTTTCACCACATACCATAATTTTGACATCTGTACAAAGTGTCTAATTCCTGCCATGGCAGCAAACAATGGTGATAAACATGAGAGAAGAGAGAAGAAACAAAGGAAAAAGAAAAAAATACATTGTTGTATATTCTGATTACCATCATCATACTGGCTTGCTTTAGCCTGTGTTTACCCCTGGCTTCACAGAGAGGAATAGTTCTATAAATAGAGACGAGAATGTTCCCCTTTTCTCTATGGTAGTGTGATATCAGAGGTGTTTTCTATGGGTAACAGATGGTGTGGTGGATAATTTTGGAGTTACGAGAGGGTCTCCCTTGAAAAATGTTTATTTTCTCTGATTTACCTTTTAATTCGAAAGCAGAGTAGTCAGTGTGCAGGTATCCTGACAAGCTGGCTTGCTAGTGGTTTGCCAGAAATCAAGAGTTTTAATAGACAAGACTAAATAAGCTGACACCTGTTGAGTTGGCTGTTGAAATGATGGACATGATACTAAACTTCATATCAGCTATAATCGCATGCAGATTAAATAACTTAAAAAACATGAAATAAAAATAGTATATAAAAAGTTAGACAAAACCTTAATGCATTTGCAGGGTGGATGTGCCTCCCTGCACCCACATCCTCAATTTCTAAATATACTAAGTTCAAGGTTGCACTGTCTTTAAGTAAGGAAAGTATTTTATTTTGCTGAAAAGTTAATTATTCCTTTAATCTCAGAGGTAAAGGTGAAGTAAGCAGGTGATACCACCACAGAGAGGGGTACAAAACACAATCTTCTGAATAAACAATATGTGTAAAGTACGTATGTTGTTCTTTAATTTCTAGTTACATTTCTCACTTTTGAAATATTAATGTATTTGATTTTTATATTTATATGTCCAGTTAGCACAGGTTTTATGTTTCCTTATATACCCTTCGCAGACAGATTATAATAATAATTCTGATGTGTGAGGATGTTACAGTGAGACAGCATCATTCCTAGAGATTATGCATATCGCTGGCCTGCAACGGCCTGGCTATCATTACCAAGAGTGACATTATTCCAATACAAAAATATACGCTATCATGTATTACTGCTGTAATAAATCACTTCATGTTTTATTCTTGAGGCCAGGATTTAGCTAACAGCATAGAAGAAAGTGGAATGGTGTCTTCCCTACAGAGACTAGATGGAGTGCAGTTACATATAACATAATGTATGTTATCCATTGTGGTGTCATGAAGTAGTTACTCTAAAGTGTGTTATGAAAATGAGTTCTTTAAAAAATCCTTATGCACCTTATCAGTATTATAGTGCATAGTTTGGGTGTCTGGTGTAGTGTTTCACAGTTTTGTAAGATGGGAACACAAATCTGGGGATTCATTAATATCATGTACATGTCATACAGAGCTAACACAATCGGCCATCTTTGCATGACAAGCAGCATTGCTAATTAAATGTGCAAGAAGCCAAAACACAATACATGACAAGCAATTACAGCTAGAGCCCACAACACAAGTTTGCAACTATGATGAGGTAAGGCAGGGCTGGTGTACACAATGTAAACAAATTGGCTCAACAGATAGGTCAGTTATTAATATACAAAAGCAAGGAGAGGCCTGCCAACAAGTGTACAAGTAAAGGTTAATACTGTTATATATTACACTGACAGCATTACTGGACATGTTAAACATCACTGACATTTGCATTCACATTAAGAAAGACGTAACAGTCAAGAAAATGTTCAGAACGAAAAATGTGCTGTTGAAAAAGATGTGGATGTAACAGAAGTACAGAACTTCACATGTGCACACGTATCAAACTACTAAGACAAGAATAGTGGAAATGCAAATATATAGATGTGTGTTGAAATGGACAAATTTAAGAAATACCTGTACTTACTGCTCATACAAATACTGAAAGTGAATACACTAACAGTCGTGGCATCGACATGCATGTTGTGAAAGGTAAAAAGTGAATCACAGAACACATCCAAATCATTATACAGAGCAAGCCACAAGGATATGCCACACAAAAACAAATGTGGCATTGAAAAGAAAACAAATGATTACGCTGCATAAATTGTTACAGATGTATAAACTATAACAGGTGAGATGCATGTACATGGGGAGATGTGGAACATGTCAGGAAACCTGTACTAAGATGGGAATCTTGCTGGAAAGAAGTCATGTAGAGTCGTTTTATTAACAATTGTATATATGTCTGTGTATGAATATGCACATGACAGGACAGTGGTGAAAATAGAGAGCAAAGAGGGGGTGGGATACTGGGGGAGTTATTCAGAAAAGTGTAGGAAGGTGGTGGGAGAACACCATAGGTATTCACTTCTTCACAAGTTAACACTTTTGTACAAAAAAATCTGAGAAATGTGAATAGTTGTATCATAAAGGATGCGTGACAGCAGCACGATGATGTGTAACCAACTGGACTAAATCAAGTGTGCCATACACACACAAATGCAAAGTGTTGAGCTATGTATGGGGCGTTTTTCTTTTTTTTTTTTTTTTTTTTTTGTGGAACAGCTGCCCTTTTGTTTTTATTTTTTAAAAGAGAGGAATGTTGGGGAAAGTATTTATGAATAAGAGGGTTAGGTATGAAGGTTAATTTGGGTAGCAGGTTGCAGACATACAGAACATGCAAGACAGACAGGGATGGTGATAGAAACAAGATGTTGGGGGAGATACGTTGACTGGGGATAGGTATGGCACTTCTGAGACACATCCCAGTATGACTACAGTGGGAATCAAGTCCTCACCCTCAGAAATGTCACCACTGTCTCCTGTCTCAGACACCTGGGACAGTGCTGGATGAGGCAGTGATTTGGTTATCCGTTTAAGGATTCTTTCCATCCAGTCAATGTGGGCATTGAGGCCCTTCTTCATGATCTTTTCCACCAGATTTATTTATTTATTTTTATTTTACATTTGCTGACCGGGATAGTCCGACTGGATACATGCCCATTTTCAGTGGAGGCCCGGGGAGAAAAGCTCCACGCACAAATTTTGAAATATACAGTACATTGTGACAAACAGTGAAAGGAGTACATGAGACATAAGACATGAGAATAAGTAACTGTAGTTTCACATATTTACACTATACATGGTAGGTCATAAGAATAATACATTCCTTCTTTAAGTCATTTAGCCTACACTATCCAATTGAGTTAGAGTCTTTGGGACACGGTTGAGTTGAAGTCTTAGGGACAGTGAGAAGATGCTAGTCAGGTTCAGCGCAAGGACAGAGCCAGTGTGATTTAAAATGTTTTCTGAGATTTTCTTTGAATAACGTTAGTGAACAATTAAGAATGAGGTTGGGTGGTAGTTGATTCCAGATTTTGCCATTCGAGTTGGCGAATAAGGCTTCACCAGCTGAGTTATTGGATTTGATTGTTTGGATAAGTAGTCTATTGGATGAGCGGAGTTTGCTGTGCTTACTATATGGGGTGACAATGTTTTTGAGGGATGGAATATTATCTGGGTGATGTAGAGCTTTATGTGCTAATGTGAGCTGAGTAAATTGAAGAAGGGAAGGAAGTTCAAGCCACCCTAGGAGATTTAGTTTGTGGCAGTGGTGTGTCCTATAGGATGAGCCCGTGGCAAATCTAGCTATGTGGTTGTAGCAATGGGATAATTTGTTGATTTCAGTACTACACAAGCCTGTGAATAGGGGGGAGGCATAAAGGAGAGTGGAAAGAAGATGACATTGTGCAATGGAAGTTCTGGCAAGAGGAGTGAGGAAGGGTCTAAGCTTATAAAGTGATCCTAGTTTTTTGTTTATGGTTTTGATGGTTTGATTAATATGAGCATCATATGTAAGATTATTGTCTATTGTGACTCCCAGGAGTTTAGTTTGGGTTTCAGGGTAGATAATGGTCCTGTTGTTAGATGTAATGGTCATGGTTGGAGGGTTGGACCTACGAGTGAGTGCAAAGAGAAGCAGCTTAGTTTTTTTTGGGTTTACTAGCAGACAGTGATTAGTGAGCCAATATTCAACAGTATTGAAGGTGCTCTGGGTTAAGGAAAGCAGATCAGATTGTGAGGAGGACGAGCAGATCAACGTGGAGTCATCTGCATACTGAATACATGTAGCCTTGGGAATAACAGTGTAGAGGTTATTAATAAACATGGAGAATAAAAGGGGTCCTAGTATTGAGCCCTGAGGGACTCCTAAGGAGATGGGTAGACAGGATGATAGCTTTTCTTCCATAGGACTCCCTGTTGGCGTCCAGATAGATAGGACTGAAACCATAGTAGAGAGTGGGAGTCAAAGGAGAAGCTAGTTAGGGTCTGTAGGAGTAACTGATGGTTGACCATGTCGAATGCCTTAGATAGATCAAGAAAGAGAGCAGAAGAGAGTAGATTACTGTTACGGTTATGGTTGATTACATTGGTGAAGGAGAGAAGAGCTGAGGTGGTGCTGTGAAAAGGTCTAAAGAAATGCTGAGGAACAGCCAGTAGCTTGTCTTCTACAAGGTGGTTCATAAGTTGTTTCTGGATACATTTTTCCATTATTTTAGCTAGTGGAGATAGAATAGTGATGGGTCTGTAATTAGATAGTTCTGTAGAGCTTCCACCTTTATGTAATGGTATAACATTAGAAACTTTTCAAATTGATGGGACAGAGGCTTAGCATAATGTTCTATTTATTAGTATTGAAATTGGGTAGTCTATGATGTCAGCAGCCTTTCGCAAGTATTCTGCTGGGAGGAGGTCAGCAGCTAAAGTGGTGGGCTTTAGTTTTTTGATAAGACAACGGATGAGTGAGGTAGGAACAGGTTGGAAACTAAAGGAGGTGGTGGTGGTGTTTGGTTTCTCATTGTCCAGGTAGGAAGAGGGGGGCACGAGGTGGCTGGCCAGGGTCTTGATGGTTTCTGTGAAGAAGCTATTGAAGGAGTTTGCAGTGTTTTCTGGTGACTCCTTATTAGGAGTTAGAGGAGAGGGTGTAGGAGTATGTCCTGGGTGAAGTTGCTTATTTAATCCAGCCCAGAATGTTCAAGGATTGTTATGTTTTTTTTGTTGTAAATGGTGGTAGTAGTTTTTCTTGTCTAGGATAATAGATTTTTTGGTATTGTTTCTTAATTGCCTATAACTAAGATGGTGTTGAGGGTCTTTGGTGGCACGCCAGGTTGCCCAAGCTTTGTTTCTGAGTATGATTTTAGATTTAGTGTCTTTTGTCAGCCATGGTGCTGAATTTGTTTTGGTTCTGATGGTGTGGGTGGGGATGTGGGAGTCGAGGATGGCAATGAATCTGTTATTGAAGTATTCCACTGCATCATCCAATGGGAGTACCTTTAGGGGCGACCATTTGCAAGCCTTGAGCTCGTTATGAAAGTTGGTGAGGTTAAAGTTTTTGCTAGATCTTATTGTTTTAAAGGAGGGTACTTGGGAGTTGTCTGTCTTGAGCTTAATTATATATGTGAGGCAGTGGTCACTTATGTCAGCAGGTAGGGTCCCGGAGTTATATAACATGGGAAGACTGTCAACAAGTATGCAATCTAGGGTGCTTTCTTTATTATTGTTTTTATTAAGTCTGGTGGGGAAGTAATCACCTGAGAAAATCCATACAGGTTGATATG
Source organism: Protopterus annectens (assembly GCF_019279795.1). NCBI lineage: Eukaryota > Metazoa > Chordata > Ceratodontiformes > Protopteridae > Protopterus > Protopterus annectens. The sequence goes on from NC_056744.1 coordinate 996,696,880, forward strand.
GTTGGTGGGTGCAAATCTGTTAACTCTTCTCAGATGACATAGTCACAGCCTTCACTGGCAGTATTCCTAGTGGGTACCAATGCACCAGACACAGGTGCTGCAGGTAATGCAGGGGTTATGGAGGCAATGCTGCCAGGTTGTGACCAGAAGTTCTGGTTGCCTGTGCTGCCTGTGGTGACATTGCCATAGCCACCAGTGGAGCAATGGTGGTCAGAGCCCTGTGGCCTGTGTAGACCCTCATGCTGTTGGTTTGTTCAGCAGGCCTGATAGTCCAAATATAAGTAAAAAAGACATAGAGGATGGGGGAGAGACAAAAGGGGAAAATATCAAAAAATTACATATAATTTTAATAAATCCCAAGTCTCTGAATATTCCACATTTTAATTTTTAGACTCATCACATCCACATATCACTGAGAGGCCATACTTTTATGTTAAGCTAAAGGTTGCTCTTTATTATACTCACTATTATCAATATTATAAAAAGTGTGACACTAGGACAGCTGTTTTATGCAGTACATCTAATTAAATGCATATGTTAACTGAATAAATGTTACTCTATCTTCCTGATTGCAGAATAATAAATATTAAGACACACAGAGTATGTTTTGTTTTTGGATTTTAACCCACAGATCTCTGTATTTACTCAACCATTGACTAAAGCAATGTTACAAAAGGTTTTGGCAAAGTTATGTACAATTTGAATATACAGAGTATGCATAGTCACATATTACTCTTTCAAACAGTTATGGACTGATGTTTAGGTAACTGATAACCGATATGTACAATTAGTGCTATTATGAACTGGCACTCACTCATACCTCATACCTGAACCAATTCTTACACCATGCCTCTCTGAGGTGTTGGAGTCTCAGTGATGCATCTCCCTATTTCCTTCAATCCTTGCGGAAGTTTCAAATAACAGAAAAAAAAAGAAAAATAATGAACAGTTAATGTTAATCATTCCTTTCCCACTGCCTCAGTGGCAATTTGGATTATCTGCCAAGAAGTCAGTACTGGCCATCTTTCAAATGCTCAGACTCACTTACCTCTTCTCTTCCCATGACAGCTGATTGACTGAGCATATCCTGAGAGGGAAGCCTTCAGCTGTCACAGGAAGTGAGCATTCAGTCTTTTTCTGACATCCAAAGATGAAAGTCCTCTGACTTTTAACAGGACTCAGTGCTTATTTTTTCCAACTTAGTGCTCAGATAAGCCTCATTTGAGGATCCCCTCCCTCTCATTTTATTATTGGATTCATTATTCTCTTTTTATTGTATGTTCATTAAAAAAAGCACATTTATTTTAATAGTTTATTTCTGTCAGTGTTTACAGTAATTCCTGTGGGACTTTTTGCTTGTAGCAGTGTTTATTTGGCTTCTGTCTTTGACAAATGTTTGTTTTTACTGTTTCTGAGGAAACTTTCAGCATTTCTCTCAGAAGTGTAGTGTGTGTGCGTGTGTGTGCGTGTGTGTGTGTGTGTGTGTGTGTGTGTGTGTGTGTGTGTGTGTGTGTGTGTGTGTGTGTGTGTGTGTGCAGTTAGACACTAGATGATGTCTTGTGCAGTCAGAACCACAAATTAATTGTGCCCTTCTTTACCACTTTTATTCTGCTTTATTTTCATCCGTTGACAGAAAATATTGCAGAACGTGGATTTTTCAGTATTTATATATTTACTATATGTATGACTCTGGTGTGTGTGTTTTTCGCATCAAATTGCAATTTTACTTCGAATGAAGTTAATTGAATGTACTGTGGTATTTTACTCCCTCTTTCTCTCTGATAAGAAAATACAGTTTAAATTGCTATAAACATTACTTTATGGCAGTTTAATGTGGTTAAAGTGTGGAGCTACGTTTAAACACTGGTTTGGCCCATTTGTTGCTTTGCTGTTTGGACTTTATGTACTGAAAATTATTTAACTTCTGTCAGTTGTAAAATAATGCTGAATACATTTCAAACTGCTTTTGTGATAATAGCATAGTTTGTCAAAGTTTAGTTGTGTGGTGACATGCTTTTTTCTAGAAACGATACATTATCTAATACTGCCAGTTTATTATTTTGGCTGATATTCTCTCCCTGGCTTGATGGATCCTAACTGTGGACCCCCCCCTCCCCGCCCTCATCATTGCACCGAAAAAGATAAAACAAAATTAAAATATTCCTCAGCCAATGTTTAGTGATTCTGTTAGGGCCACTGCTTGGCCCACAGACCACTTACCTTTTGTACCATCTCCCTGTACTGTAACTTTACCAGCCACCATGGAATGGGGGGAGGGTTAGACACAGCCACCAAACCTATTCCAGTACCTGGTGCAGGTTTGGGAGAACCAAATCCTTTAGCTACAGGAATAGCCTGGGGTAAGAGACCCCTTGCCAGACATAATACTGTACCCTCAGATATTTTATCTAGTGCTCATGTTTACAAGAAAAAGAAACAAAAGCTTCATTATACAGCTGATAATCAGGTTATAGCTGTTTATAAGGCTGATGTGGTTCCCTTAGCTAAGAGTGTTCTGCAGACAGCTTGTGCTGGTGGTTGAGTTCTCATACATGGCTCTAGTGCTAGTTTGGCTAGAGACCTTTCTGTTGTTTCAGAGAATGGTGAAGACTCTGATAAAGACAATAGGGATTTCCTAGCTGACACAGATATATATATATATATATATATATATATATATATATATATATATATATATATATATATATATATACATACACTCATATATCATTTAGTGATGTTTTTGCTTGGGACCAATTGGGAACTACCTCAGAGCTAGACAGGGTATATGACCTTATAGAGGATGAGATGCCCAATTATGTGGCCAACCCCTCTCTTACTGGCCTTGGAGGATGTTTCTAAAGCTGCATGCAAGCCACAAGTATATCTTCCATCAGTCTCTAAAATGGCTCAGAGATATGACAGGTCTCTTTTCTCATTTGAATGATGACCCAGCTGTGGTCTCCACTGCTATTTGCTCAAATAAAAGTCCTTGGCTTCATCTAATCCAATGGCTCATAATCAATAGGAACAATTGTCCGATCTTCAAGCAAAAGGATATCTCCTTCTGGTAATCTAGACTTTAGAATGTTAAATTATCAAGGTTATATGTGAAACGTTTTTTATACATTTTGGATGATTTTGCTGCATCCTTACCTGGACTGCAAAATGTCTTATGTGAATAAAATTGTTTCTAATTTGACTCAGATTTTGAAACGTGCTTTGAGAGTTATGCTTAAATGTGCAGATACAGTCTCGAGAAATGTTTCATCTTCTGTTGTATTAAGATGGCATGCTTTATGTGTGATTTAAAAGTTGCAATTTTGAATGAGCCAGTGTTTTAGCTAGGTGTCATCCACAGTGGGATGACAGAGACAAATTAATGCATGAGGTATCTAGGATGTTTTTTGAACCCAAGTTCTCTCCAAGCAGGGCATCTTCCTCCAAGGAGCACAAGAGATAAAAATACCAGCCAAACAAGTCAGGGATCCAAAAGGAAATGGAAGGAGGATACTTTTTGAAAACAAACAAAAGGAGTTATTTTCCAAAAAAAAGGATCAACCCCCTGCAAAGGAATGACTATGCCAAGTCACACAGCAGGACTCCCGTCCTCCCTCTTGGCCTTCCTTTTCTTCATCCTTCCCCAGGCTCTTTCTCAACTCTGCAGCCTGGCCACAAATAGTCTTAGACAAATGGGTTCTGAGAATATTAGGAGAGAATACACTTTGCAGTGGATACAATATCTTTTCCCTTTCAGGGAAATCCCCCCATATCAACCACACCAGATCAGACTGAGGTGTTTCTTTCAATGCTTCATCATATGGTAGAAGCAGGGGTATAGAATAAGTGCTTGCAATACAAAAAGCACTTCATATATAAGTACTATACTAGCTGCCCTTATGGGCCATTTAAGCCTAGCCAATTTTCCTATCAAAGGTGAGAATCAAATCCTGTCATTTGTGTCTGTGAGATGAACACAAAGGATTTTATTCCAGAATCTTATTGGTAACAAAAAAGAGCATTCTGGGCACCATCCTAAATTTATCATTTCTAAACACCTTTGTAAAGTTCCAAAATTCAGAATGCTCACCTTACAGTTCTTCCTAGTGTTACTTTCAGACCATGACTTCATGGTGACTGTAGAACTTGACATTTATGATATATTCCTATTGCTCCTAATTTTAGGAAATGTTTGTGATTTGCTATGTCTGACTTACATTAACAGTTTTCTACATTACCCTGTGAGATATCTACTGCACCTCAAGTGTTTACAAAGCTTCTTGCCCCAGTGGATACCTACTGCAGAACGCTAAGCATCCATCGTTTTCCTTATTTAGACAACTTTCTGATTTGTGCAGATTCTGTATCCAGGTGCTTGCAGTCCTTAGAGAAGATTGCATCCCTCCTTTCCCACCTGGACTTCAAATTGAACCTTTAAAAGTACTTCCTCGCAGTCTCTCAACAAATTATTTTCTTGTGGTGTTGGATAGACACAACAAAAATTATGGTCTTCCAGCCAAAAGATAAAGCACTGACCTATCAAGGGATTTTTTTTTAGATTTCCCTCATCTAGCCTTAGCCACAACAAGAGAGCTCTTCAAAATTCTAGGCCTCATGGCATTAATTATCCTCATGATACCACTAGCCACACTACACATCAGAAAAATTCAATGGTATTTGAATAATTGTTGGACTCTGCACCTTCCTCCCTTGTATTTCTAGGTACTGGTACTGGGATTTGTGAAACATGAACTGCAGTGGTGGAGGGATCAACTGTCTCTGATTACAGGACTTCCTTTCTCTCTTGAGACTTCCATCCAATCTGTCCAGATGGACTCTTCAGATTTTGTATAGGGAACAATATCCATGCAAGTTCAAGTGCAAGGTTTGTGGGATCCTCAGGACATGCCAAAGCACATAAAAGTAAAAGAGATGTTGGCAGTGATTCATGCCTTAAAAGTTCTTCACCACTTATGGACTCCAGGTCCTATTCTAGTGGTCACAGACAACAGTACCATGATGTGGTACCTGAACAAGCAAGGGGATGCAAGCTTATATCCTGTGTTCTGTTTGGCAATGATGGTCTGGGAGCTGGCTCTAAAGTATTCATTGACTCTTCAGGCCTTCTACATTCTGTCAAAGCAAAACACAGTATCAGACAGACTAAGAAGATCCTGGAGAGACTCTCATCAGTGGAAGCTCTATGTAGAGGTCTTCCAGGACTTAATCCAGATGTGGGGAACACCTCAAGTAGATCTGTTTTCCTACTTTCAAAACAGACAACTGAAAAAATTCTGTTCTAGACATCATTGCAGCTATGCTTAAAAGATGGGTGCTCTGTGATTCACATGGTTGGTAATGTTCCTATAATGTATTTCCACCCTTTCCAGTGATTCCCAAGTTACTTCTAAAGATTCAGGAATCATTATTAAATATAATTGTGGTAACCACTTTTGGCTATGTCAAACGTTGTTCTGGAATTGGACAAGGGGAAATACCACAAGCTTCTTCACAGACTACATCTGCTTACACAACATCAGGGTAAATGGTACACCCCAACTTGGAGCAATTGCAAGTGACAGCCTGGGTTATTCTATCTTGATACATTTTAGGCACTTGTTCCATGAGGATGTGCAGCAGGTTTACAAATGGAAGAAGTTTTCTAGATGGTGCCTAGCCAGTAACAGAGGTCCTGAAAGGGTTGCAAACCCTCTGGCTTTGAAATGTTTGTATGAGCTACTTAGAAATGGTTTGTCATATGCATCTATCAAAGTGCATCTTGCGACCATCTCCACTGGTCTGCCCATGGACCCCCCCCCTCATCTCTTTTTGTGATCAAACAGTTTATGAAAGGAGTATTGCAAATGAGACCCCCTTAAAAGCAAATTCCTCCTCCTTGGGATCTCAACTTTGTTCTTGAAAGATAAATGACCTTTTGAACCTGCTTCTCAGGCTGGTTTATGGTTTAGTACTTGGAAAACTGTTTTACTCATTGCTCTGACATCTGCAAGGTGAGTCTCTGAGCTGCAAGCTCTCATGATGAGCCAACCATATCTGATTTTTCACATGTACAGGCTTGTGTTGTGCATTAATTTATCATTCATAACTTAAGTTTTCTGAATTTATCTTGAATGAAGAAATCAATCTCCCAGTGTTCTATCCTGATCCAAAAAACAAGTTAGAAAATATTCTACATAACATACTGGGGCTCTGCACGGACGGCAAATGCAAAGGCCAAAAAGTAACCAGTAATTCCAAAAACAGGCAGCCAGCACAATTAGAGGAATCCAGGACTTTATTCTGGAATAAAAATAAAAGGCGTTTAATTTTTATTCCAGAATAAAGTCCAGGATTCCTCTAATTGTGCTGTCTGTCTGTTTTTTAAAAATATTCTACATACCTTAGATGTGCACAGGCAAATCAAGCACTACATTGACAGAACAAAGCCTTTTAGGAATGCTAAGCAGCTGTTTGTCGCATAGACCAAGGATAGGAAAGGTCAGTCTTTCTCTCTGCAAACTATTACATGATGGTTGTCCTCTGCTATAGTTTTCTGTTACTCCTACCATGGTAAATTTCTTCCAGACAAGGTTAAGGCTCACTTGACTAGGGCCTTATCCTCTTTGATGGCTATTGGAAAGAAATAGATGGATTCCTGAACCTTGCCTTGTAAGAAGGGATTATTAACAAGAAAACCATGCACCATCTGACTGTATCTGATCCCCAATCCCAGTATCTCTATCTTTTGCCCAAAATTCACAAGGACCTATCAAAACTACCAGGGAGGCCCATTGTATCAGGCAGGGGGTCACTTACAGAACCATTAGCTGCTTTTCTCACCAAATATCTACAACCATTATTGTCAATGATCAGAGCCAGGATTCAGGATACTACCCAATTTCTACAGATTATGAGTGATACACAGTTGGATCCTTGTTGGCTAATGTGCACATTGCATGTGACTGCCCTTTATACCAATATCCCCCATTGGGCTGGGTTAGAAGCCATTCAATTTTGGCTGGATAAGGCCAACATATACTCACCAGGTTTTAACACATTACTTATCTGTCTGACCAAACATGTGCTAACCAAAAAACATGTTTTATTTCCATGCAGATGTTATTGGCAGGTGAAAAAGACTGCTATCGGGGCTTCTTTTGCCCCATATATTCTGACCTTTTTATGGGTTATATCAAGGAACAACTTATTTATGATGCTGGCCACAATGTATATCTTGATGAAATTGACATCTGGCAGCATTATTTGGATGATTGCTGGCTGGAATGGAGAGGGGATGACATATGTGAGAATAGGTGGGGCATCCAATTTACGTTAAACTTTTACCTTAATCAGATTACGTTCTTGGATGTCACCATCATTAGGGAGATAGACCACACACTTAGGATGGAGGTCTTTTGCAAACATCCACAATATAACACCTTACTTCATGCTAGTAGTCATCACCCTCGACACATCATCCGCAACATCCCCAAATCTCAATTTCTAAGGATTAGGCATGTATGTTCCTCAGATAACTCATATGATTATTATCAACAGGATTTGAAAAATAGATTTCTCAACAGGGGATACGATTTTGATAATATCAGTGAGGCCAGTCATTTTGCCTCACAGCAACCTAGATCTTCCCTGTTACAGTATTAAAACACCTCTAGAGATGACAATTGAGCTGAGCCTGTACGTTTTGTCACCACTTTTGGGTATATGATCAACACCTTAAGACAAATTATTGTTCACCATTGGGACATTCTCATGGCCAATGATAGGCTTTCAGAGCTTCTTTCTCCAAAATGCCTTTTTTCTTATCAGCGGGGTCCCATGTTGGGCTCCTATTTCAATCATTATAAACACAAGATGCCCTCCAATGCACATCAGGTTACATTGTTTGGGGACAAATTGGTGGGGTGTTCCCCCTGCGATCACTGTTCAGCATGCACCCACGTATTTAAGATCGAACAATTTACTAGTAGTAATACTCCTAAAGTATATGATATTTTGTGTTTTGGTATCTGTGGCACTAACTGGGTCATATACTTAGCCACTTCCTCCTGTTCTGCCTTCTATGTGGGGCAAACCTCTAGGTCACTGAGGGTTCAGATTTCCGAGCACTTCAGGGATATAAGAAATAAAAGAATGTCCAGTTCATTATTTAAACACACTATGACACACACCACTGCCCAGTTTAAATTTACCATTGTTAATAAAGTTATAGGAATTAGAATGTCTAAGACAGGCTGACATACTTTGTTAATCAAAAAAGAATCCAGTTGGATTATACGATTAGGGGATTTGTTTAAACCTGGCTTGAATGAGTTAAGCTGATCATCCAATGAGATGCTTGTATTTTGATAAGGCTGACTATATAAATTAATTGTGTGTGCTTTTTATTGTTATTGCACTGAGGAAGGCTTATCCTTGCTGAAACCAGTCTGCTTATTAGCTTTTTCCACTTGCTGAAGCTGCCACAATAAATTGGTGAATTTTTTCTTTACCCTTTGGTGCGGGACATTTTTGTTTTGAGATTTACTGACTTGGTTTGGTCCGTGCACCAGCCGTACCTGCGGAATCTCCTTGTGTTGAATTCATCATAGACAAACACCTAACATTCGACCAGCATATTAACACAAACATAAAAAAAACCCGTCAGAAACTAGGCATCCTGTGCAGCCACAAACACTTCCTCACCTATGCAGCAAGACTATCCCTATCCTTTCTAATTCCATTATTCTTCTACGGTGCACCTCTCCTTGCTAATATATAATACCCTCTTAAATCCAAACCAGACTCTTGCTGCAATAAAATCACAAAATTTTGTAACCAATGCAAAACATTCCTCTCACCACTGCATATCACTCCAACATCTAAACTGGCTAGAACTTCCCCAACATCTAACAAACTTGCAGCTAACAACAGCTCATAAGCTAATCTATAAGCCTTCTAGCTGACCTGCTCTCTCCTCTCTTTTCACCATGTATCACCCAAATAGACCTCTGTGGTCAGTCAGTCAGATGCTTCTTAATGTAGCAAAACCTAAACTTTCTGCCATCAAATGCGTTACCCATAAGCTATAGCAAAACTATGGAATACTCTCCCTCCCTCATTTAGGTCTACTAGCAACCCTGAATGCTTTAAGACTTCGCTGAAACAACACCTGTTCTTCCACTGGCTATATGCATGTACCAGCACTGACTATATATAAAAAAACAATATTCCTAGCCTTCTTACTTTTCCTCCCCATCTCACATCTCAGACTCCTCATATATACATTCAGTGCTTCCAGCTTACTAAATCCAACATGTGCCACCGAGCCACACATAACCTACTATATCAGTGACCTACCATTTCTTCTATTCAGTCTTGATGTATAGCAACAGCTGTAAAGGCTATAACTTACTGTCAGTATCTTTAATCTGCTGCTCTCCAGCTTTCCTTTTCTACTGCAAAACTGCAATCCTGTATTGTGCACACATTCGCTATTATCCCAGGTCATCGACTGTATTCTTGTTTGGCTTGTATACTTAATACTAGTTATATACATGTTAGATTTTATCTATTTTATTGTATCACCTATTCTGTACTGTAGTGCTCTCTACCATTGCTGCTTGATTTCTGTATTTTGATTCCGTAGCTTTATCATGTTTTTTGTTTTTGGAGCTTTGCTCCCTGGGCCTCTACTGAAAACAAGCTCACCCTGGCCCAGTAGACCTCCTGGTAAACAAATGCAAATAAAAAAAATAAATTTCACAGGGGTAGGACACGATCTTTGGACTTTCAGAAATGTGTCTGAATTACAGAGCTATGTGGGTTATTGTTACATTAACCGACTGTTCTCTACTTATTCTGTTGCATCAGCATACTATTTGTATATATTCTTGCATTTACATGAAATAAGTTTTTTCTCTTCTATAGTCATAACTTTTATCCTCTGGGGGAATGCATATGAGAATTTTTCAGGGCTTGCACTGGTATTTTTAGAACTGTTTTGTACAATGATACATGATGCCTGCATAATGAGAAATATTGCTCCCCATAAGTGTAACACCCTGTGTCCCCCACAACAAACCCCATGTGTTGTTTGGACTTCCATCACAACAGGGATATGGCTCCAAAATCCAAACTAAGTAGTCATCCTCATTGAAACTTTCCTTCTCAGATGTTGAAAATGAGGTCACAGTACAGGCCCTCCAACTCAATGGGACACAGTTCCTAAATCCACATTCTGCAGACAAGCCCTTCCATTACTGTGTCTGCTGGTAGATGGTCAGTAATGTCAATGTTATGGGTGGCCAGGGCCATGAGTACCAACATAGGGCCATGGACATGATGAAAAAGGCTGCTTACAGAGTAAAGGCTGTGCACAGGAGGTAGGGGCTACTGGTTTTGGGCTTTTTACAGAACCACCATTCACTGAAATAGAGAAGTTCCTGTTGACTTTCACGGTCAGTGCTGCATGTTGGGACAGAGGTAGAGGACAACCAGAGGATTTCCACTACCAATGCTTTAGGGATGCCATTCAAGTTGATGCATTATAGGTATTTATTTATGACTTCTAAAAAGTTGTATTAAGTTGTATGCTTATAATACCTTCCTAACTTCCTAATCAATAAAACCTAACATTGCTGACAATGAAGTTTTAACACCTGTGTATAATATACACAGGCTGGATTGTGCTTCCAGAAAAGGGGGGGGAGTAGCAATACTCTATAAATCTGAGTTAAACGTAGTCATAGATCTTAATCAACTGCCTCAGATTAATAAATCAGAAATTCTTGCCATCAGACTGCAACTTAACAAAAGTAAATGCATAAACATCATCTGTATGTATATCCCTCCAGGTAATAATATAACCACACTTGAAAACACCCTACATTGGCTTTCATGTTACTATCCCCAGGAAACACTATTATTTGGAGACTTTAACATAGACTGGGGTACCTGTTCTTCTGAGTCCCCTACTACCCACATTAACCTGCATGCATTCTCCCAATTAATAACTACCCCAACCAGGCTAGGTAAACCAAATCAAAAAGAAAGTACACATGACTGGGTACTCGCAAATAGCATTCCCGAACTGTACCCTGCTGGTACCCTCCCTGTTGATCTAAGTGACCATCTTCTCACTTACATAGTTAAACAAAAAGCCATTAACCCACAAACACCGTTACTCAGAAAAGTCAGAAATAAATACAACTTTGAGCCTGCCAAATTCCAGCAGGAACTTTATTCCTGAAATTGGCCGATGCTAACACACCTCCCCCTGGAGGAGACAGTTGCATATTTTAACAATAAATTTCTTGAAATCCTTGACTGGTACGCACCTGCCCACTTAAAGCAAACTAAAGTTAAAACTGCACCATGGCTCTCTAAAATGTCTAGACTAAAAATCAACAACAGAAACAAACTCTGGGCCAAATGGTGCACCACTAAAACCACCCATGATCATGTTAAATACCGGCAATCTAGGAATGACACTAAAATATCCAGCTTAAATGACAAAAAAAAAATATTACTGTAATCTTCAGACAGCCAGCCTGAAAAATCCTCAGAAATTCTGGGCTGGTCTGAATACTTTGCTTCATCTCGGTAAAACATCTAACCCTATCCCAACTGCTACCAGTGATAAATCCCCAGAGGATATCTCAAACAGCTTTAACCAGTTATTTACTGAGACAATTCAAGCTCTAGACAGTCAATTACCTTCTAGTTCTTCTAGTCCTAATATTGCCACCCATTTAAACCTACTCTCTTTTAGTATCCAACAAGTGTCCACTTCATGTATTCACAACTTAATCAAAAACTTAAAACCCACCACACTCTCTGCTGACCAACTCCCTGCTGAATACCTTCAAAAATCAGCTGATGCTATTAACTACCCAGTTTCTGTATTAATTAATCATACCATAGCTGAGGCTAAAATTCCCACCATTTAAAAAACATCCTACGTAATCCCACTACATAAAGGAGGTTCCTCCATGGAATTCTCCAATTACAGACCAATTGCTATACTTTCTCCACTTACAAAGATCATGGGCAAATGTATACAAAAACAACTAATGCACCACTTAATCCAGAATCACCTATTAGCCGATACCCAACATGGTTTCTGCCCACACCATAGCACGACCTCCACCCTTCTAGCTTTTACCAATACTATTAATAACAACTGTAACAATATTCAAATATCCTCCACTCTCTTCTTGGATCTCTCCAAGGCATTTGACATGGTGGAACATCAGCTGCTGATACACACCCTACAGACTTACTGCCTTGATTTTAAAGCCCTTCAGTGGTTTAAATCCTGCCTCAGTGGGAGGCAGCAGGCTGTTCTAGTGGCAGAGCAAGCTCTTCAGCCTATTACCTAACACCCTTGGAGTCCCACAAGGCTCCATACTTGGGCCCCTTCTCTTTTCCATCTTTATTAATAATCTATATTCTGTCATCCCTAATGTCAACTGCATCCAATACGCTGAAGACTCCACCCTCATTTGCTCAGCTATATCTCCTGCAGAACTGAGAGCTGCTACCCAGGCCACTTTTAATATTATTTAAAACTGGCTCTCTGAATGTCAATTGTTACTAAATATCAAAAAAACTAAAATGCTGCTTTTTTCACCCACACAAATATCTATAGCTTTTACGTTCACCATAAAAGCAACAGATGGGACAATTATCTCTCCCGACCATTCTACAAAACTACTAGGTGTCATTATAGATGATAACCTCAAATTTGACCTACACGTAAATTAAGTAATCAAGACCATCAATAAAAAAACTTGAGTCTCTATACAGAATAAAAGACTTCTTAACTCCTCCAGCTGATGGATATAGCCCGCTCACACCTACTCTCAACCCTTCTATATGCTTCCCCCATTCTCTCTAATCTAAACAAGTCTGTTCTTAATAAGCTATCAATATGTTACAATCACATTGCCAGGTTTGCCACTGGCCTGCCTTTCAGAACACATGACTGCATCAACCTGGAACAACTTGGGTGGCTAGAACTTTCTAGTCTTATCCAGTTTAACCTTCTGGTTGTGGCTAAGAAAAATCCTCCTAAATCCAGATAACACACCTGCCCTTAAAAATATTATCACCCCTTATAGCAATCCAAGACTGCTTTGATCCTCAAAAAACTACTAATTCAAACAATCAAAACTAACAATGTAGCTGGTGACTCACTCTTTGCAAACTCTGTGGGTAGGGTCTGGAACCTACTATCAACTGATATTACTTTACTATCCTCCCTAACCCAATTTAAAACCAGACAACATCTGGCTCTAAACTGGCTTTGCCACTGTAACAAGCCTGGCTAACTCATACCTTAAATGTGAATAAATTATCTTAGTCAAGTTCTGTTATTTTTTCTCCTGGCCATAACCATGGGCTAATCCTAGCTGTTGAAATTGTTTCTCTTTCTTTGTATATATCGTTTCTGTAAAGTGGTTTTCATTGTTTACTTGTTGCTGTTTGTCTTGGAGCTTTTCTTCCCGGGCCTCCGCTAAAAATGGACATGATTCCAGTCAGACTATCCCGTTCAACAAATGTAAAATAAATAAACAAATAAATAAATAATACTTCTATCAACTGAAATGTGTGTGTCTAGAGACATCTGGCATTGCGGTACAATGAGCACCTCATTCGTTCTTTCTGTATTCATAAGGGTGCATATCTTGGTCGTGTACCTGTGCAGATAATGCTGACTTTGCCCTACACCATATAGACTTGTTTGACATGAATCTGCTTATGCCTGATGCACAGGGTGGCAACAAAATGCATATGAAAGTAATACTTGTGTTGCCTTTGAATGCATCATAGTCGGTGTCTTGTATGTGCTGCATATAGGTTCATAGGTTCATAGGTTTATACTAGGCTATCTGCCCCAAGGTACTCTACCCATTAGTTTGTTGTGCCTCTGTCCAGCAGTGACACAGAGATGATTATCTCCCATCCACAGGTCAAGATTTCTCTTGAACAGAGCCACAGCATGTCCTATTTATATCTGTGCACATATGGGTTTCAAGGTCAAGGTAGGCTGTATGGACTGCCTTTCCTCATCAATGGCCCTTGGTGACTGTTTGTTTAATTCATTTAATATATCAGTTATTATGGCATTCCTTTTTTAGATAAACATTGCTTTTTATTTAATGCTTACTTCTGTTTATGGGCTGTACTATGTCTTCATTACTGATTCATCACCCATTTTTGTTACTGCTGCTGAGAACTTCCTAGCCTAGGGCTGTCTGGGTGTGATGCTCAGGGAAGTCAGCCATTGCAAGGGTAAGCAAGGCCGAGTTTGGTTGTATGCCTCAGTGTTACTAATTGCATCTGCTCAGCTCTTAGTTTAATTAAGTGGTGAGTGCTTGTACAGTTTGCTGCCTTTTAGCTAGTGCCATGGCATATTGTGCATACCTCCATCTGCCATGATCAGCCCCAGCTATTGGCTGTGACTATGATGCTGGGAACTGTGGTCCCTTTCCTGGCACACCCTGTTGTAACTGTTTTCTAAGTATAATGTTATGCATGATGGCACAGGCAGACAGTATTTTGGCACTGACATTATTGACACTGGTGGGGATCATATTGCAGGGCACCTCCAGATCTATCCAGACAGCAGAAACATGATTTGAGCACGCCAAATACACTCTGTGACATTTCTAGTGTGTGGATACGCAGTGTTGTAACCTTGTCCAATGGGGTGGCATGAATTTTTCATAACAGTTATGAGCCAAGGTTATAATTCATATACTGTATCCCCCACAAGATGTCCTTGTGGGAGGCTGTCCCTAAAAATCCTTAGGTATAGGTCACAGGCATGCCATATGTGGAAGTCATGTAAACTACCAGGGTGGGCTGTACACATATAATAAATAATACCTTGTGGATTACAGACCACCTAACAGGTGATAGAGTAATACACTTTTCTGTTCACCTGTCTCCTTCCCAGTTATTTATTTGTCTTTGTTGACCAGGAAAAGTCTGACTGGGTAAAACCCATTTTCAGCGGAGGCCCAGGGAGAAAAGCTCCACATTTAAGTTACACATGATGCACATTTATAATTGCAGGGTAAAACATCTGTACATGAGCTTATTTATATGATTTTTAAATATTTCTTACATGATCATAGCATTTTACCACAAAAAAATAGATAAATTAACATATACTGGCTAATTATTAAAAAGAACAATAACATATAATAATAGTTAATGTATTTATAGCATGATGGCTGCAGGGAAAGATCACACTGGGGTGATTTTGAGATTAGTAATTATTTACTAACAGACAAGTAGTAATGTAGCTTAAAAACTGAGGATAACAGAGAGAGAGAGATAAAAGATGAAATTATTATGGAAATGAGCAGGAAGATACATGGACAGAGGAGGAACTGTAATTAGTGGTGAGGAGTGAGAAAGAGGAAAAGTAAAAGTTTAGGAAATTAGTGCAGTTTGAAGAGGTATGACAAGGTACAAAGGACTGAGAAGAAAGGTGGCTGTAAGAGTTGGAAAAAGGTAATCTGAATAAAGCTGTCCAGATAAGCAGGAAGAGCAAAGCCATCTTTGGCATAGGTGTTGTTTAAGCAAAGTTTTAACTATGTGGGGCTTTCATTTCAGAGTTTTGACACATGATGGGAGTAGAGACAGTCTCCACTTGTTTTGAATGTCCTACTGATACATAGCAGGACTTTATTGCTAGAGCGAAGGTCTTTAGTGGGTGAATAGTGCACTAGAGTATTTTGTAATGCTGGGCATTTGTCTGTAGAGCACAATAGGTTGGGTCTATATCAGAACATCGAAGTTTTAAAATTTCGAATGTTCTAATATCGACCTGTTTTGAGTGAACACTAAAAATAGCGAAGCTGCAGAACATTGAAGTCTTTACTAGGGAAAGAATTTGGTTGGCCGGTTCTGTGGCTTTGCTATTTTCAGCGCTGTGGTGGAAATTTACGGGTCGGGTTCAGGTAAGTGTGCGATTGTGTGGTTGTTAGGATTAGGGTGCAGGTTAGGTGAGTTAGGGTTAGGGGCAGGTTAAGTGAGTTAGGATTAGGGCGCGGGTTAGCTAAATTGGGGTTAGGGGCGGGTTAAGTGAGTTAGGGTTAGGGCGCGGGTTAGGTGATTGTGCGATAGTGACGGACCTTAGGGTTAGGGTTTGGGTTAAGGTAAGTGGATAGATAGTAGTGTATGTATAGTTTAGTGTAGGGTTAGTTGTAGGATTATAAGTGTATGTGTGTGTATTGATGTTTTTTAGGTGTGCTTGTGTTGTGTGTATGTGTTTCGGAATAGCGAATTTTTTTCCAAGGAAAAAATTCGCTGTTCTGAATGTTCGATATTACGTGGTTTAGATATTTTAGGCTTGATGAAACAGCGTTCACTATTTTCATCTTTTGATAACGTGATATAAATGCAGTAGGTTGTGGGCAATGATTAGCTGTGAGTTCTCCAGGTGGGGCTTTTACTTCAATGTGGATGTGGGGCTTTTATTTCAATGTGGGTGCAGTCTATGATCCCCAGAACCTCAGGGAAATCGACTATGGCATAGAAATTTTACACGCTGGTAGCTCTCTCCTTTGGAGTACCTGGAAACTAAATTTGCCCCCAATATGCTGCAACATTGCATTGAGGAACTGGTGGAATATTCTTAAGGAAGTGACCTGTAATACCCCCACTGTGTTCCCTGTAGGCTGCCGAAATGCCTCTGTAGCTAATATATATATAACGATTCACATACCTTAGTTTTGACTGTGATGGGTTCTCCACAATTCCCATGGGGCATCAGGTGAGGATGGCAGATGTCCACAGTTTCATGAATGGTATCCCTATCTACCCTGTAGTGCTCTAATATTTCTTTTTCATGTAATCCATTGTAGGTTAAACAAGCCACGGTGGTGCAGCGGTAGCATTGTCACCTCACAGCAAGAAGTTCTCCCATTCGATTCTCAGCTAGAGCGCCTTCTGTGTGGAGTCTGCATGTCCTCCCTGTGGTCGAGTGGCATTCGAAAGACATGCGTGAATGGGCATGCCTTCGTTGAAGGTTAGGCATCAAGCTGGCACCTCAGCACCGTAAAAATCTACTGCCAATCATTAGCGGACCAGACTTCCGCTGTGGCAACCCCTAACCGGGAAAAGCTGAAAGAAGAACAACCATGGTAGGTTAAAAATGGTCTGAACACCCTATGCTTTCTAGGCTGAGATCTGGCAGCAGCACCTTGTGTGAGAGCCTGTTGCAGATACAGGTTTATAATGGTCGTGGCAACCCCTAATGTTTCTATTTGTGCGGAAATTCATAGCTAAGGTGAGAGTGATGTGTTTGCACTTGTTTTATAAGTTTATGAACTGCTGTGCCATGAATTTTTACTTTGTTAACATACAGCATGGCTGATTATATAGTCATTAGTATATCCTGCTGATAATCCTTGTCTTGCAGCTGGCAGTGATGTGTACTGCTGTTTCCTGAATCACAGAATGCTTGCTTGTCGCTGATCATTGCACACACTTGCTTAGGCATTCAAAAATCTGGGCCTAATTGTTTCTCCATCATGGGGATTTCTAGGGTATGAGAAATTATCTGGTTAAAACTATGACTTTTATGTACAAAATTAAGTTAAACAATTTACAATCATGGATTAATTATCTACATGCAGGACTGTATATGTCTGGATTTTAAGTTATTTATTCTTTACATGACTTTTATTGAAATGTAACATGTAATGAGCAATGTAACTCACTGATTCCAACCAACATTAACTATTTTAAAATGATACAAATAAATGTCAGCATTAAATATTGGTTTCCAGACCCTATACAAATTCTTAACAATTCAGCATTGCCTAAGGAGCTTTACTTCCAACCTTTTTTTTCTTTGCTCAGAACATACTTTTTATTATCATATAGCTAAAAATAATATAAAGTATTACCCTTATTGATTGTCATATCATTGATTACAGCCCTGTGAGACCCTCCTGTTCCTTATTCCATTAAAATGTAACCCTTCAGTGCAAAGCAGACTTAAATCATTTCCAAACTTTTCAGAATCCAAAGTATCATCTAGAAATTAAAATCTTCCCTATGAGCCCAGTAAGTCTCCTCCACTCGTACAATCTACTCTGGATTTAGGATTTTACTTACTAATAGAACTTGCGTGTTCGGCGTTGTGTGTGCCTGTGATATTTGCTTTATTAAGTTTAATGGTAATGACTGCTTACTTCTGTTCCAAGGAAGACATGCCTGTATGACTGCAGTTAAAGCATTTCTCAGCATATGAATACTTTGCTTTTAGTATTACTTGCAATGCCTGTAATGCTTAACATTTGCCTATATGTGTGTTTGGGATTGCCATCTGGCTTGGGACATGGCCATGGCTGAAAAGGGTCCAGAGACCAGTTTGTTCATCTGAGTGCTACTTGGATAGGATGGGGGGAAAACAATTTGGTGCTGGTACACATGCAGGGGTTAGAGGAGGGCTGTGAATGATGTCTAGATGCAGACAGGTGCTGGTGATGGAGAAAGATCAATGATGCAAGCTTTCTTTTTCTACTTAACCAGATTATCAGCTAACAGAAGCAAATTCTCTGGCTTCCATTTATGGTTCAGGATACTTTGCATACCTTACTGTAGCAGTGCAGGAAGCATTTTATGGCTAAAGTAGCACTGGTGTGTTTCTTCACAACAGCCCTTACACTGGCCGTGGAGAGTTTGTGAAGCCATGCTTTGCAATGAGTGCAGATTCAATCCTTTAATTTGCCATTTTTTCACTCATTATGCCGCTCTGTTGTATTAACAGCAAATCTTGCTGTTCTCATCCTAATGTAAGTCACTGTTTAGTTGTTTTGTTTTTTTTTTCACTTGAGAGTCAGAGATATGAAACATTTGTGGAACCACTGATTTCTATAGCATGAGCTATGAGCTGATATGTAATAATGCAATTTTCACTATGTATTTGCTTAACATCATTTTGTGTTCTTTATTCATATACTCCTACAGGCAATGCTTGTAAATTTGAGAAACTAGCACTTTTTATGTTGTGACAAAATCCAAAAGTTGCAGCTGTCTTATTTTGCCGGGAGAGCATTTTATGCAGGTAAGATATTGTGCATAGTCGATGCATGCAAGGCTGGCCTTAGCAATTGCAGGTCCCAGTTTGAACCATTTTGATGGGGCCCTTCATCTTCCACCACATTTCTCCCTTCACTTGCTGGCTTTCTGAACTTAGGACTGTTTCAGATTAGGTATCAGAAATGTATGCTATTGCAATATATGAACCTGTAGCAATATGTTTATGTTTTAGCTACTTGAGCTTTGGGTTATCCCCAATCCAACATGTCCTGCTGTTCCTCTCTCAGGTCTGCTTAACTCACTTGGGCACACTGTGACGGACCTGTTTGATAGGCCACTGAGGTCCTCCATCTATATGGTGTGTCACCAGGTGGGCACATCCTGGCTTAAGAGTAAACATGGTCCCAAACGCTATAGTATTGCTTGCATCTCCTGAGCCTGGGTAGGAGGTAGCTGTACACTCCCCTTGTTCCCCTTTATGACTTTTCTGTCTCTCTCCTTTCCCTTCTTCCCCTCACTTGATTCAGTCCTTATTCTCTTTCAAATCCCATGCTCAACAGTAGCACATACTGCAAATACTCTTTCTATGTTATTTTCCATATTGAAGCATTATACTGTATGATATTATGGGGTTTATATCACATCATTGAATCTAACTTCAGTAAACAGCTCTTCATCGAACATATAATCATCGAAGCCACTAGTCAGTGAATGAACTTTTCAGTGAAAAGCTTCCTAGGGCAAACCAAAGGTAGTCCATCCAATTGACCATAAACAAAACCATAAAAAGTAATACCAAAGCAGGTGGGGGGGTATGCCCCCCACAACTCCCCTAACTAAATATACCAACTCCGTGATCGTAGTACAGTGGGGAAAAGGGCAAATTCCAGACAGTGGCCATCCGTCGGTTTTTCCCTAGGAAATATTTCATTGAAAGTTCGTTCCCTGATTAGTGGCTTCGATAATGAGTTGTTTGACGAAGAGCCATTTGCTGAAGTGAGATTTGATGATGTGATATAGACCCGATATTATGATGAAGTACAGGTACTTTTCTTACCTATTTTACTTATTTTACTGACCAAATTCTTGTATCACATCTACTTACGAGCATGCACATTTATGCTGCATGCTATCCTGATTTATACATTTCTGCATGCTTGCTCATATTGTTTCTTTGGCTGTTTCCACTGTGTTACTGTTTAACACTTTCAGGAAAGTGAATCATTTTCCGTTTTCCTCTGCCATCCAACACTCAACACATTCACCTCATATTTCACTTCACTGTGTTTATTTTGTTCCTATCTGTTACTGTACCAATCATTTTTCTGCCATACTGCTGAAATGGTAATATTCTGTGTCACAGGTTTTAGTGAACGGATGTTACCTCAAATCACAGTATCTGCAATTTTTAAGCTTACCAGTGTTTGTTTTCATGTTGTCTAAGACTGCCTATTCCACAGTTATAACTTCATGGATGGCTGCAGTGGTGCAGTGGTGCAGTGGTTAGCACTGTCACCTCACAGCAAGAGGTTCTCCATTTTGATTCTCAGCTGGGATGCCTTCTGTGCAGTGTCTGCACGTCCTCCTTGCAGTTGCATGGGTTTCCTCTGGGTGCTCTGGTTTCCTCCCACATTCCAAAGACCTGTAGTAGGTGGACTGGACACTCTAAATTGGCCGTAGGTGCTAGTGCATATGTATGAGTGAGTGGTATGGAAACACTACTGAGGCAGAGCTAGCCACCCAGTGGTGTAAACCTTGGATCAAGATGATTGTCACTGTTAAGTGACATCTCAACCCCATGTATAAAATGGAAAAAAATGGTTGAGGATAGATGGAACAACCATTCATAAATCTCATTTCAGAAAGAGAAGCAAAAGAAAATAGTACCTCTCTAGCAGTCTTATCTTCAGATGCAGTCTCTGGTGCATGAACCCCTCAGCAACAGCAAGTAACTACCACGAGAGACTGAGAGCTAACATTGTGAACTATACGAGACGCATAATGCTGCAGGCACTGAACTTGAGAGCTAACATTGTGAACTATACGAGACGCATAATGCTGCAGGCACTGAACTTGAGAGCTAACATTGTGAACTATACGAGACGCATAATGCTGCAGGCACTGAACTTGAGAGCTAACATTGTGAACTATACGAGACGCATAATGCTGCAGGCACTGAACTTGAGAGCTAACATTGTGAACTATACGAGACGCATAATGCTGCAGGCACTGAACTTGAGAGCTAACATTGTGAACTATACGAGACGCATAATGCTGCAGGCACTGAACTTGAGAGCTAACATTGTGAACTATGCTGCAGGTACTGAACTTGAGAGCTAACATTGTGAACTATACGAGACGCATAATGCTGCAGGCACTGAACTTGAGAGCTAACATTGTGAACTATACGAGACGCATAATGCTGCAGGTACTGAACTTGAGAGCTAACATTGTGAACTATACAAGACGCATAATGCTGCAGGCACTGAACTTGTAATTACAATGGAAGCAAGACTAGAGTAGGAAAATCCCTTTCACTTTGCTGTAGTGTCTCTTAGGCAAATCTCTGGGTCACGTAAGGCACCTTGTCATAGCCTAATGCGGGACTCTATTGGGCCAAATTGGTCCAACTGGCCTAAGACCAGCCCTGAATGTATGTGTACAAATATTAAAATGGAATTAAAGAAGGGCACCAAAAAGGCATGTTTGCATTTTCCGGTAAGGAAGAACTATCACCTGCATTTTTACTGCATTAGAAAAAAGATAGGAAAGGAGTAGAAGGCAGACCTTCTTTTGAAGGCAAAGGCACAGTGGGTAGTTTGCACTGGAAACAGGGACTGTATTTGTTAGGATTAAATGGCAACATTAAGGTTGCACATTTTGAAAAAGTGAAAAAGAAAGGGCAAAGCTAAGACAATATGCTTGTTTCAGCCTCCAACTCCAGCCCTCACCCTTTTTTTTTTCAGATTCTGCATTAGGTATTTTGTAAGAGAGAAAAAAAAATCACCACAGGGTGGCGACAAATAACACACTTCTTCAGCCATGGTCTGAATCACACTCTAGTTATAACTGTGCAAACATATAACTATGCATCCCCTCATTCTCTTTGGTATATCTGTTATCTGTTGTCTCACTTCATGAACTGAAATAACATATGAACACATCTTAATGCTTGGCTCTCAGGTCACAAACTCATTTTTAAAAATATCTCTTTATGACTGTAGACATGAGAATTAAACATTTCTATTACGCTGCATTTTCTGAAGCAGGGTGGCAACTTTAATATGCAATACTCTTTGATGATGTCACATCTTCCTCTTATGCCATACAACCATACATTTGCTGATTGTCAGCAGTCAACAGTGAGACAAAGTCAGGAAATATTCCTGAAGCTCGTGGAAAACTGAAAGCTATTATGTGATGAATGAACGGACAACTGAATGAATGATTCCCTGATGTGATTAGATACTCAGAAGCTTACTATAAATCTCCTTGCTAAAAAATAAAAAAAAATCATCATTAAGCTTTTCACATTCTATTTTACTCTAAACAACTGTACCTATTTTTTGTTCTTGCATTCCCAGAGAAACAGAAGAGGACAAAACAATGAACACATTTTAGGTAAAAAAATATTATTATTGGATGAGAGTTACTGAGATTGTAGAGGGGCTAGATATACCAGAGTGCACTATGCAGAATCACCAAGATTGCTGAGGATTTGGATACATCAGAGTGCACCATGCAGAATCACTGAGATTGCTGAGGATTTGGATACATCAGAGTGCACCATGCAGAATCACTGAGATTGCTGAGGATTTGGATACATCAGAGTGCACCATGCAGAATCACTGAGATTGCAGAGGATTTAGAGACATCGGAGTGCACCATGCAGAATCACCGAGATTGCTGAGGATTTGGATATATCAGAGTGCACCATGCAGAATCACTGAGATTGCTGAGGATTTGGATACATCAGAGTGCACCATGCAGAATCACTGAGATTGCAGAGGGACTGGATGCATCAGAGTGTACCATGCAGAATCACTGAGATTGCTGAGGATTTGGATACATCAGAGTGCACCATGCAGAATCACTGAGATTGCAGAGGGACTGGATGTATCAGAGTGCACCATGCAGAATCACTGAGATTGCTGAGGGACTGGATGCATCAGACTGCACTATAGGGTGTCACTGAACTTACTTAGGGGTTAGAGGACATACATTACACAATGCCATTCAAGGCCACTGAGAATACTGAGTGGTTGTAGGATTCTAAATCCAGGGCTGTGTCATTGTGTGGCACTAAAAGTGCAGAAGGTTTTGTGGCCATGCCTCACACACTGCCATTCAGTAGCACTGAGAATGCTAATTAGTTTTTTTTTGGATTCCAGGCCCTGTGCTGTGCTATTATATGGACTGAGAGTGCTAGGGGCAGGCTGGATGCCATGTCTCAACCTATGCTAGGAGATCAGGCTGTCTATAGGGAAGGTTTGCTGCAACTGCACTATGCAATGAAATGTCAAAGTTCTTCTTCAGGAAGAAGTTTTGCCATTTCCTTTTTATTTAATTGTTTGTTTATTTCAAGATAATTTCAGTAATGGACCGATCCACTCCAGATTCTTTTTAGCCATGACTCAGATGTAGATAAAAGAAATTATGTCAGAATTCCATAAAAATGATATATGATACTATATGTGATATACATCATGTTGACATATATAATATACATCATATTATTATAAATGATATACATCATATTTTGCAGCTACCCTAGGAAGAAGCTAAATAGCATTTGCACACTCATAGGACATAGGGAAGTAATGTAGAACTGTGGTGGTGGCATTCTGGTACATCTGCACAGCCATAGTGTGGATTAATAAACTAACAAAATGTACTTAAAATGGACTGATATAACTTGGCGTGTATAAAGTGATACACCAAAGACTCAGCAGCATAGGTGGCTGAACCTCACTGCTCTATAATGGTATATCTTAGCAGTTGTGGAGCTTATGGGAGCAAGGGACAAGTAAATGGCAGATAGCCAAAAGGTAAAGTCATGATAAGAACGTGAATATTAAATTAAAAACAAAATCATCCTGTTACTAGTACCTAGTCAGAGCTTATAACACAAAATGTCCCTTCAACATGCCTGATGTACAACTTTGATCTGCAGGAGACAATTTTGAACCAAAAAAATATCTTCACAGTAGTCATCCCTTAAATAAATACATAAGTAATTAAAAAATAAATAAGTAAATAAGAAAGTATATAAATTGACAGATAGATAGATAGACAGATAGATAGACAGATAGATAGACAGACAGACAGACACAGACAGACAGACAGACAGATAGATAGATAGATAGATAGATAGATAGACAGACAGACAGACAGACACAGACAGACAGATAGATAGATAGATAGATAGATAGATAGATAGATAGACAGACAGACAGACACAGACAGACAGACAGATAGATAGATAGATAGATAGATAGATAGATAGATAGATAGATAGACAGGCAGACAGACAGACACAGACAGACAGACAGATAGATAGATAGATAGATAGATAGATAGATAGATAGATAGATAGATAGATAGATAAAGTAGTGACACACAAAGCAGCTATGTTCACAAACCTGGTAGAGACAGTACAGTGCATTGGTTATAGGTCTGTCTGTGCTCCAGTCAGGAATGCTTCAGACTAAAAATAAAAGTAATAAAAGGGCCTGTAGAGAATGTTAAATATGTGCACAATATACTGTTACTGGAAAACAGAGGCTACACACACAATGTATCAATCTGTTTATTCAGCTACACCCTTTACATATCCCATCATTCATTGCTCCTACCTTCCCCCCTTTATCTGCACTGTCCTCACTTAACTGCTTCCTTAGAGTTATAAACTAGAGGACGGAGTTTCATAGATCCCACATCTGTTCCGTAAACTAACATAATCTATTATGTGGTAAAGTGAAACCTGGCAGCCAAAATGCTTTCACCTTCAACTCTCCTAGATTATGGTGTTCTTCTTGCTGAATATTCATGGTTCATAGGTATATACTAGGCTAACGACTACCAAGGCCTTTATGAAGTTTGAGCTGAATTTGCCAAACAGCAAATTTGCTACGTTGCTCTCTCAGTGAATGTGGTACCATTGACCACCAGTTGTACACACTACTGTGTGTTGCCTTTGAGGTTTTGGATATAGCTGTAGAAGGCCTTGTGGTTGTCTTTAAGCTGTGAAGCTGTCTTGACCTCATAATTGGCCTTGTTGAACTTAATTAGTTCTTTTAGTTTCCTGTTTTGTTTAATTAGAGAACTCATATCATTATGGGAGTTGCTCTTCCTGATTTTAGCCATGACTTTTTTTTTCCTTTTGTTATATACCCTATTAAAGTTAGGATTCTACCAGGGTCGTTTGTTTTTAGAGTTTGTTTTGGGCTTACATCTAGAAGGTACAGCAGCCTCTATACAGCCATTTATTTGGTTGTACAGGGTCTCTGTGAACAATTCTGCATGGGTTGCTGTGAACTCAGGATCTGTAGAGGCACTGAATTTTGACAAACTATTGCTTAATAGAATGTCGTTTGCTTCGGAATAGTTCCTAACTGTTACAGATTTTGCTGAGGTTACCGAGTTGATTTTTAAGGAGACAGCTTTGTGGTCTGACCTCATCAGTGAGGATGTGACCTGGGGGGAGCGGCAGTGCTCACCTATATTGGTGAGTACCAGCTCCAGTACGTTTGAACATCTGCTGGGGATGTGCATTATCTGGTCAAGAGTTGTTGTTGTGCCTTTCGGCATTATCTGGTCAAGAATATTTGTGTTAATAAAATCCAGGAATCAGTGTATCTCCAAGTTTCAGGCACGTTTGCCATTCTATAAATGGGTAGTTAAGACATCCATCAATATTGTAATTTTTTTAATAGTGAGTGTCTCCAGTAGGTTTACATACAAGCTGTAGGATTCTAAGGACATAGAGAGTAACCTACAGCTTGCTAGCATATGGTATGGGACTTTTTCTATGGTGAGTTGCATGTAGATAAATTCCAGAGCATCATCCTGTTTAACCAGCCTAGAGCTATACTTGTTGCTAATATACATTGAGACTTCCCCATCTTTTGTCCCTGTATCTGCAGCTGATAGTCTAAATGGGTTGAAGGCACTGAAGCCTTGAACTGCCAAAGTACTTTCTGCAGCTTTAAACTATGTCTCGGTAACAGCACATATGTCTATATTCTCCAGAGTGATGAGAGCTTGTAAGGTGTGGAGTTTCTTGTTTAGGCTCCTAACATTGAACAGTAAAACCTTTAGGTTTCTTTAGGTTTTATTTCCTATGTTGGTAGGTTTGTCAGTGTGGCATTGCCTAAAAAAGGCTCTAAGGGGGTGGATAAGGTTTTAGCCAATATTCATAAGCCCAGGGAGAGGGAGACAGGTGCAGACCATCTTTTGCAAAGCAATGTGGTTTGTTAATTATGTCCTCTCTTGCCAATAAATATTGACTGCCCCTGGAAAGACACCAAATTCAAAGGTAGTTATTTGGTGAAGGTAGAATGCTATTTAATGCAAGGCACATACTTACCTAAGACACATATTCAGAGCGATCAATAATGTCTCTCTTCATATAGGCCAGGAAAGTACATCTTAGGTCATTAACAGCCTCATGGACTATGACTGAATCATACTGGAACCTGTGATGCAGTGACCTGAGTGCATGCTTAACTAGGCAGATCCTGGCTCCAGATAAGCAAGTAACCATTATCTTCTCCTTGTTCAGTCTGGTGCATGGGACATGTGTGTATCATACAATGGAGTCCCCTATGTGTATCATACAATGGAGTCCCCTATGACAAGTGTCTTGGAAGACTGTACTTGCTGGCACATGGCAGATTTTCCCAAATGGTACTGTATGATAATCTGTTTCCTTTTATTTGGAGGTATCTCACTGTATCCACTACATTAAACAATTGGCAGTAGTATAGTATGACTTATCCACTCACCAAAGTTATGCGTTCCATGCCCTCCTACTTTTGACTTCCAGGATCTTGTGAACTAGATCTTGTTCTCTAAATTCCTTTTGTCATTTGGATCTAAAAGTATGAATCTGCTTTCATAAGCATTCCTCCACCTCTCCAACCATATTTATTTTCCTAACATTGGTCTATTATCCTACTTAAGGCAATGTGTCTAAAACTACGTTTCATTTGATATGAGGTCATACCAGTACTTGGTATAATGGAATACTAACATATATTTCTTTATAAGTTGGCATTAGGGTGATTATCTGATTCAGTATGCTTAAATAAAAGAGATCTGCATCATTTGTGAAGATCATGTCACATACTGCATAATCTATATGTCCAGTGAGCTGTCATATTACATTTCTTTGTCAATTACCTTGTGCTTCTTATAGGTAAGTATTAGTCTATTTGCTCTTGTGGGCCATTTTACACCTAGCCAGTTTCAGTTTTGGTGCTCACATTAACCTATCCCATTTGATGTTAGATTGACCTTACCCATCCCATGGTCCCATACTCAATAATTATATGTTACTCCCCAGTGAATAACTGGGATCATAATATAAATAATTTGAGGGGACAAATTTGGATGGGATAAAGCATTTAGGAGCTGCCTCTATCCAATAATAATGCAGGGAGCAGTTCTGGGGTAAGTTTTCTGTTTCCCATCCATAGAGCCAAGATGTGCTTGAATATGGACAGGAATAAGCTTTGTTTTATGTGTTTTTTGTCACAGTGATTGCATGCCCCTTCACACTCACACACACACACACACACACACACACACACACACACACACACACACACACACATGCGCGTGTGTGTGTGTGTGCATACTTGTGAGATTATGTGCATGTGTGTCTATAATATACATAAACCAAAAAGTAAAAAGGTTACACAGACAAATGAATTTAGTAAAACCTACAAGAAAAACCTAGCCAAGCTAGAGTTTTCACTGTGTGATGCCTTAAACCTTGTGTAATAGAGGCCCATGGGATATATGTAAATGACCGTTTAAGGAGATCAAGTATTTCAGCTAAGTCTATAGTTTGGCTATACTTGAGAAACATAGGGTCTTTACACCCAGCTGATGCCACTTATGCTGTGCTGATGAGGTCAATAACAAGGCCAAAATATGCA
The DNA here is from genome assembly GCF_019279795.1 of Protopterus annectens. Lineage (NCBI taxonomy): Eukaryota > Metazoa > Chordata > Ceratodontiformes > Protopteridae > Protopterus > Protopterus annectens. The sequence continues at coordinate 996,725,109 of NC_056744.1, forward strand.
TCTTCACAGCTAGTGGAGTTTTGCTTTATTGGCCTGCAGTAGCATAGCATAGATGAGATGGGCAACTGCCCTGGGAGCAATGTCTTTGGGGTGTAAATAGCTGTTCCTGATCATTCTCTATTGCAATACTGGCTTTTAAAAGCTGGCATTGCATTTGCAGTCAAACTTGAGTGTGTGGTCTAAAACCTCAGCACCATAGTGCTCGGTGCAGGCAGGGTATAAACTGTAGCAACTGTTTGCTACACTTTAAAAAGAAGACCTTTTTTATTAAAATAAGCAGAAGGAGGTCTGGGGGCAAGGCACAGAAGTGTGTTTTTAGCTCTTCACTTGAAGAGCCGAGGGCATGGGGCACTGGTTTATAGTACCAGCTCAGGGTGCTGGTTGAACCAGCTATGCTTCTGTTGGCATGACTGTAACTAAAGACTTAAAAAGAAAACAAGTCATGGACATTCAGAAGTCATGTAGCTGAAGCACTTGATGTCCTCAAGGGGTCATTTACATATATCCCATGGGCCTCCATTACAGGAGGTTTAAGGTATCACACAGTGGAAACTCTAGCTTGGCTGGGTTTTACTTGCAGATTTTATTACTGATATATAATATATATATCTATATATATATATATATATATATATTTATATTTATATTTATATTTATATTTATATATAGATCTACCTGAAAAGACAGAAAGTGCAAAACACTGACAACGACATGGCCAACACCACATCACCGACAACCGAAATCTCGACAACATAATAAAATCATAAAAAAGGAACATAAAATTTCCTTTCACCTGCTAGCAGGGGGGGCTACACCACCCTGCACCCCCCGTGGGGGGGCTCCACTCCCCACAACCCCCGTAAATTTAATATACCAACTCCGAGATCACACTACAGTGCAGGAATGGAAATCTTTCCAGATACCAGTTCCGCATTGTCGGTATTCCGAACGTCAATCATATGGTGTCAGCCATATGGTTGTCGGCATTCTGGAGTGTCGGCAATGTCAGGTAGACCCCTATATATATATATATATATATATATATATATATATATATATATATATATAGATATATAGATATATATATATACTCCTTCTCATATGTGGAAAAATGGCTGACACAGCATCAACTTTTATTTAACCCTCAAAAAACTAAGCTCCTACTATTTCTCCCCAAAACTCTCCACCACCTTAAATCCACCTTTACTATTTCTTCACTAGATAACACTCTTGTCAAAGCTAAGCCTCACACTAAGTTACTGGGTACATTAATCGATGACCAACTCAAATTCGACTTCCATATCCAACACTGTATCAAAAAAATGTACATGAAACTGGGTCTTCTCTACAGGAATAAGAAATTTCTTGCTCCCAACTCCAAACCTACCTTTGCTCAAGCCTATTTTCTTCCATGTCTCCTCTATGCCTCCCCTATCCTAACTTACCTCCAGTCAAACCTTCTCTTTAAACTAGAACAAGCTTACAATAACATAGCCAGATTTGCCAGTAACCAACCTTATAAATCCAGTCATTACCTTGCCCTGAAACAGCTTCAATGGCTGGAATTCCTACAGCTCTTACTACTAGCCCAGCTGCAGCTCACACACTCCCTACTCAACAAATCGCCAGCCTGCCCATCACTCTCTACCTTAGTATCCCCTTACACCCCAACCTGTTCTCTTGGTAGTTCCAACCAGCACCTTCTACACATCTATAAATCCAACAAACCTTATCATAAACTCTTCTATAAATGCTCTGTGTCCCTTGCATGGAATAGGCTACCACCTCACATTTGTAGCATCACTAGTTCCAGCTGCTTTAAAACTGAAGTCAGGCACTACTTTCTGAACTCAAAAGCCTGTCCTTGCCTAATTCCTCCATAATCTAAATTTTCCTTTCTTTTTCTTTTCACTGTCTACAGCTAATAATCCAATGATTAATCTGCTCACTAGACAATACTACATTATGCTACTTGGGAAAGATATGTCATTATTGTAAATACTTAAATGTACTAGTTGTATTTAAGTCATTTTGTTTTATTTTTATTTACAATTATTCATTTCACCTGATTACTGCATACGTAATTTTTTGCTTATGTTGTATTGCTGCATTGTTTTTCTTGGGTTTTTTATATTGCCTACTATGTTACCTTTTTATGTTTGTATTGCTGGAGCTTTTCTCCTTGGGTCTCCACTGAAAACGGGCCATTGGCTCAGATGGACTAACCCAGTTAACAAATGTCAAATAAATAAATGTGTGTGTGTGTGTGTGTGTGTGTGTGTGTGTGTGTGTGTGTGTGTGTGTGTGTGTGTGTGTGTGTGTTAAATATGTACATACATACACATACAAGCACACATGCATATATATATATACTGGTCTAGTTTGAAAGACTGATGTTTCATAACATCGATATACAAAATATTGAGATGAAATTCAACCGTCTGAAATGCCAAATGTAGAGTACTGCAAGAACAGTGTTTGTGCTAGGATCGTAGTGCAGCAGGGATCAGGGAATTGACCTCTTCCCCACTGTAATGCATTCTTGGATTTGGTATAAATTGGTTCATTGGTAAGTACTAGTTTAGCAGCCCTTGCGGCCCATTTTAAACCTAGCCAATTTCCCTTCAAAGATGAGAATTAAACCCTGTACCTTGTGTCTATGAGGTAAACACCTTAACTCTTATGCCATCCCCCAGTATATAATTATAAGGGGTTTGGAGATGCAGAAGAGGGATTGGCTCCCCTGCAAACAACATGTATTTAGTGTTTCCATGATTTTCGATGTTTCAGATCATTGACATTTTGCATGTCGACATTCTGAAATGTCAGTCTTTCGAACTAGACCTATATATGTATATATATATATATATATATATATATATATATATATATATATATATATATATATATATAGGATGTCGCCAAGCACACTCTTTATACTCTAATGAATATATTTTTTCAGAGCATCACATCAATCTTATATTTTTTTCAGTTGTATTATGTCTACAACTGTCTAAATGAATGCTTCCAACAACAGGTGCAATATTGCTAATCCTAAAACAATATCTTTGATAGTTTTAGTAGGGGAAACAGCTGAAAATGTCACTTATATTTATTAAGTGTTTGGGGGCAGCATTTTGAAAGATGTGTACATTTTTAAGTGATTGGTGTCCAAGTGTGTGTGTGTGTGTGTGTGTGTGTGTGTGTGTGTGTGTGTGTGTGTGAGTGTGTGTGTATTATCATATCATTTACCTGAATTTCCCAGTATGCTCTATATTTGCAAACCACACTGTATTCCCCAGTTTGGTTTTGCAAATGCAGATTATTGAAATGTACATTAAATGGCCATTGTGATTTTTAGTCTTCATCCTGCCCTGTGTCTTTACCATGGGAAAAGTAGTTAACTTCAGGTTTGCTTCAACAGTTAAAGCACAGTAAAAAAATTCTGCTTATAAATCCTCCATCGTCCCACTGTAAGCAATTCTGTGACCTTGTAAATCTGGGTACTGCATTGCATTTTTCATAGGTTATAAATAAATTAAAGTAATACTACAACAACATAGACTTGTTTGTGTTGCATCTGAGCTGATGACTTATATTTCAGAATCTTAAGATATGACCTTTTCTGCATGGCTGATTTTCCCAGTTGGTGATTTAGGGGGCAGTGAAGTCACATTTCTAGAGAATACCAGTGCATTCCTTTCAGATTATTACTGCTATGGGGTTTCCATTTACAGATGACAGGGACTGGGTTACTGTACACAAATTCTAATCATGCAAGCATGATCAGAGCACCATCTCCAGTACTCAAGTATAAAGTGGTGGAAGTGGATCAGAAAACTAGGTCTTCCTGTAAAAAGAAACACAGACCTTGGTTGTGCTAGTGTGTGCTTTCTAAAGGGGGGTTAAAGCATGTCTCCAGGCAGCTTGGTTAAGATTATTTTAAAAATTGTCTCCACTAGAGGGAGCAGGAGTATCACAGATGGAATCCCAAACCCCTCCACACCTGCAAAAATTGCTGAAAGTAAATATGAATTCCAAACAAAATATCCAAGCATATCTCTCAGCTGTTCAGATTCTTGCAGAATGTCAATAATTTTTGCCTCAGGTTTTTGGTCCTTTTTCATAAAATTGTGTTTTTTTCTGTCAAATTAGTGGCAAATCTTTTTTTCCAAACAGTCTTTATTGCATTTTAATATAAAACAACAAACAAAACCAAAATATCCAGAAGTTGATAAGATATATGTATACATAAGCAGTGTGGAAACACAACACTACACATAAAAAAAGATAGCAAATCAGATTGATATTCCAAGTAGATAAAAACAACTATATACATAGTGCCATAAAACTCAGAATGTTCAAATATGGATCATCAAAAACTGCACGATATGGGATATACACAAATTTCAACATCTCTCCTTAAATGAGCTTAGAGGAACCTTATCGCTGTCTAAAGCTTATATTATTATTCTGAGGCAATTAAGGGACCTTTTTTCATCCCTTTCTATGAATCAATACAAATCAGAACCTGAGATCAATATAGTCATACAATTGCTTCTAAATTTAAATATCAAGAAACACATGCTCTCCATATCGTATAAAGCATTCTCCTCATACCTTTATGGAGATGAAGTTACCTTTGCTGAATATTGGAATAGACAAGGATCCAATATATCTTTGCAACAGAAGAAAGAATCGATCATTCTTACGCTTAAATACTCCCCCTTCAAGAAATTTACCTATACCCAAATTAGTGGCAAATCTTAAAAAATTTAAATTAGAAAATAATGACAGACATTTCAGTTTCAGACTCCATACCTTTCAGAAAATTCATACTAATGTAAAACCTGCTATTCTATCAACTTTCTAAGTTTATAAGAGCAATATTTAAAAATTGCCCATACTTTTGGGCCTTTGTCCCACTTTTGTTTATGGCTTTGTCCAGATTTCTTTTTCTAAAACATTGCGAGGTATGTATCCAAGTTTCTTAAACAATCTGTGTAGACTTGCTACTTATTCAACATATTGTATGGTTAGTGGAAGCCACTAACAGTGAGAATGGCCTTTTTTCCTTTTTTTTTTTTTTTTTTGAAAGGCGAACAAATAATTTCTATTCTCACATGGTGAGAGTAGAGGGTTAATTATTTCTCTTTTTCTCCTTGTATTAATGCGTGTGTGTGTGTGTGTGTGTGTGTGTGTGTGTGTGTGTGTGTGTGTGTGTGTGTGTGTGTGTGTGTGTGTGCGTGTGTGTGTGTGTGTGTGCGTGTGTGTGTGTGTGCGTGCTGTCTAGAAGCTATCATATGTGCATTAGGACTTTTCTTTAGTTAATCGTCGGATTTATAAATAAACCCTTCAACTATAAAAGTCACTTTTTCTCCATGTGACTCAGTTGTGATGGGCTACATGTGACTAGATAGACAGACTTTATTTAACTATGGAAAATGCAAAGTAAACCATATATGATAAAGGCTGCTTTCTCATTTAGCTTCTGTCTTGACCACAAAATGAGCACATCAGTAATAGACTAGCAGTCCTTGTCATGAGCTGTAACTATAATGTTGAAAAGTGTCAGTGTGTGTGTGTGTGTGTGTGTGTGTGTGTGTGTGTGTGTGTGTGTGTGTGTGTGTGTGTGTGTGTATGATTATGCTTTTGTTTCTTTCACATATCTAAGACTAAAACATCATGCAAGCTTCAGTTTTATTAACACTAAATGTAATGATTTAATTATTAACTTGTTTTGGAAGTGCTGTAGACAAAAAATATTCACCAGAAATGATCCCACTTACTGCCTGCTGAAGCTGGTAGTATTATTTGTCTGCAGTGTGTTTGGTAATTTTGAACTGCTCTGTCACTTCTAACAATGTGAAAAGATTTCTTCGTCTAATAGCATAGCCTTAATTACTACCTCTGTCTGCATCCTTAATACTATAAAATATAAAGTGTGAGACAGGAGTTCTGTGTGGTTGGAGATTTTCTTCCCAGTTCTCCAGCGCAAAGTGATATGGTCTCACTGAATTTACCTAGTCAATAAAACAAAGTGAATAAATGCTTTTAGCTAACCTACTTTAAAACACAGATGTGTTAACAGTTCAGAAAGACATGATGAAATTCACAGTAATGAAAATAAATTACACAATGCTGTTTTGATTCCAAAGCTTTTGAGGGGAAACATAATAATGTGATGAAATGAAACGTCATTGAGATATTATGAATCTGATTTTAAATTCATGTGTATTTTGTCACAAAATGACAACACTAACCACTAATGAATCAAAGAACTTTCTGCTTCTTTGTCTCCTTACTGCCTTTGTTTCTGAAGGCATAAAGTTGGTGTCCCTTTCTTGTATTCATGTTATTTACATTTTTTTCTCAGATAGATGGGGGCATAAGCTTTTCTGTATACCCCTCCTCAGTCTCTGAGTCCTTGAAGCCAATGTTTATCCTTCAGGACTAATCAGGTATTTGGGGTCGGGAAGGAGATCAAGGTGTCCCTGCAGCGGTATCTTGCTGCCATAGTTGTTTTTTCTCTGCTACCTCTTATTGTTCCCACACACACGCCAATGTGATTACTTCAATCACAGAATCCCATGTACCTCTGCTGATGCATTCCCAACATGTCTGGTGGGTGATATGCTGCTACATCAAGGTCTGTAGCACCTACAAAACTCCTTTTCCCATGATAGGAGTATCAGCAAAATAGTGGTCATTTCCTAAACCCCAGCTGACTCCTCAGGAGCAGAGATCCCTAATCAAATTCTGGTCTCACTCTCATAATTTTGCTGTCCTTTGTTGCTGTCTCTTGTTTGAAAACACAGCACAACTGTCTTTATGATCTCAGCTCTATAAATTTGCTTTATTTTCTAAGCTACTTTCTTTTATCTATGATGCTGGTGTCTATGATTGCTGTTTATGATCTCTGAACATGAGACCACTACCTTGTATTATAGTCCATGAACAGTAAACATGACACTTCTGCTCCTTTCTTCTGCCTGTGCTCCAGTAACATGACACAGCTGCCTGCAGCTACTATTCCTGCTCCATAAATATGTGACTGCAGCACTGCCCCTTGTTACTGTCAGAACTCCACTTTAGAACAACGAAATGCCACTTAGCCAAAACCCATAACACCGAGATGAAAACATTGACAGCACCAACACACCGATGTTCCAGAACACAGACTAAACACTCCAGGTAAGTAACCGCTTGGTCATCCTGTTGAATTTTGCCCCTTACCCTCATGGTAGTGCGATCTTGGAGTTGGTATATTTAGTTAGGAGGGGTGTAGGGGGGGGACCACCCCACATGTATGGGTTTGTTTTTCTTCCATTTTTGTGTTTATGTCAGATGGCTGAGCGTTTATTTATCTAGAGTGGTTTGTCAGTGTTCCGGGACATCAGTGTGTTGGTGCTGTCAGTGTTTTTATCTCTGTGATATGGGTTTCAGGTAAGTGGCATTTTGTTGTTCTAAAATAGATGCCCACAAACATAATATAGATGCCTTTTGCTTCATAAGCATAACGCTGCCATCATTTTTTACAATTGCTGCTCAGTGAATATGATGATGCTCTGCTTTGTTGCTGTCCCTGCTTAGTAAATATGATGCCTCTGCCCCTTGTTACTGTTCTTCCTCCATATATCTAATCTCATCTAATGCTAATCTTTGTTACTACCCATGTCGAGTTAATGATTTTGCGGCAAGACATTGACTCCATTGTGAAGACACTTACAATGTTAATTACAACAGAGCAAAACCACTCAAATTTAAACATCATTCAAATGAAAAAAAAAAGAAAAAGCAAAAAGCCCTAGAATAAAACTATTTATGTAGGGAGGTTAGCTCCAGTGCACTCACATGTGTGTGTGTGTGTGTGGGGGGGTGCTGCTGTCAAGGGTGGAGCCAGGCATACTCTCTGTACTCTAAAAAGTACATTTTTTCTGAGCACCAGTAGAAACACTGGGGCCTTAACAGGCCATATTATATTTATAATAATCTTAATGTGTTTAAGAAATTGTATATAGCTTGCTTACAGAAAGGATTGCAAATCTAAGAAACAATATTTTTAATTGTTCGGGACTGAGCAGCTGAAAATGTTACACACATTAAGTGTTTTGGGGGGGTAAAAGCTTGAGTGATGTTCCTATTTTTTAAAATGTCATGCTGGTTGGAGGGCAGCAATAAGAGCTTATGAGTACAAAATGGAATTTACTGACTACACCCCTGGTTACTGTTTATATATACCAACTCCAAAATTATACCACCATAATATTACTACCTTGATCTTGTGGGACAAACCTGTCTTCTGCACACTAAGGATTGCTCATGTAGGAGGGAATCATTAGTGTGTTGAACACAGATATGGCTCCCTCAGTAAATGATGTCACTGTCCGTCATTATTATCCTTCCTCCATAAGGATGATACTGCCAGTCCTTGTTATAGTCTGTACCCCATAAACATGGTGTCACTGGCCTTTCATATTGCCTCTTCTCTATAAACCTAAAACTGTTGCTCACTGTTACTCTGCTGCGCCTCCTTGCTACTGTTTTTGCTCTGTAAACATAACACTTGCACCTCCTTAATGTTTGTACACTATGCTTTTCGTAAGGCTCTTCTTTTCTGTTCTTTAAGGCTGCTAAAGCAGGACAGTGTTACATCCTCTACTTACACGAGACCTGGACATTGTTTTATGTCTGTTGTCTTTGTCCTGCACTTGCAGTTTTGACATGCATTGTTGATTTTCTAATAAAGCACATCACTTTAGTAAACTTGTGTTTGCTTGCAGTTTTGTTTGATGTGGTCAGCTACATTTGTGGTAGAAATTCCTAACTGCACTAGATGTTTGTATGTTTTGTAAGCTGTGTCATATTGTTAGGGAATTACACTGACCCCATACATTTAACACCAGTAAGTTAAATTAATTCCAGGGCGCATCCCTGTACCTATGGATATGGACAGAAGTGTTTTATTCTGGTTTACTAGAATACAAGTGACAGCAGGCAGGCCAAAGTATTGGCTATCACTTCTGCAGGTGTGAAAGTTAACACCTTCTGATAACTAAATTGGCACCTGCTGTGATTTGCCTAATGTCCATTTAAAACTTAAGCATGGCATCTGATAAATATATTATATATTATATGTTTATTGAAGAATTACAAAAAAAATAGATTTGGTTTACAATTTGATGAACCATTATATGGACAACAAGTAACATTTTTAGATGTACATTTAGAAGGGAGAATAAATGAAGGCATAAAAACTAAAGTATATAGGAAATTCCAGGATAGTAATAATTTTCTTCATGGAACTAGTTTTCATTCTTCACATATTATGAAGTCATTACCGTATGGTGAATTGATGAGGGTTAAAAGAATATGTAATGATGAAAATGTTTTGGAAGAGGAATTTAAAACAACAGTAAAAATGTTTATACAAATAGGATATGATAAAGGAATAGTAAAGATTATTTGTATAAGGTGAATAAAGAAAATGTTAATAAAACTGGGTATAAATATGGGAATAATATAAGAGAAAATGAATATGAACAGCATAAAATATGTGCGGTTACTACTTATGACCTTTTGAGTGAACAAATAGTTAGGGTTATAAGACAATACTGAGACTATCTTTTTAAATTTAAGGAATTTACAGATCTGTGCAGGTCCCCCATGTTTTCATTTCGGAGGGGTAGAAGTATTAAAGATTGGTTAGTGCACAGTAAATTTGTAAGTCTGAGTGTAAGGATGCATGAATTTCCCACACAAAGGGGACTTTTCCCAGTGGTAAATGTGTAGTGTGTGGATACATAGTTCGTACTTTGCATATATAAATAGACATAGATTTGATGTGATGAATAGGTTTTATTTTAACACAGAATATATAATTTATGCCCTGAAGTGCCCATGTGATATGTTTTACATAGGGGAAAGTAAGAGGGCTTTCAAGTTACGTTTGCAGGAGCATGTCAGAGACATTAAAAAAAAATAACTTGAAAGCCCTCTTGTACAACATTTTTTACAATGCCATGGTAGTAACCCTAAGGGTTTACAGGGCACAGATTTTGAAAAAGTTGATAGCAAAATGAGATGATCAATGTTAAGAAGAAGGTCTTGTACAAGGAGGCACTTTTTATTTTAGAATATGGAGCTCTACTCCCAGATGTGATTAATATGGAATGTAGTTGGGAAGTTCTAATATGATTTTATATTGTTCAATTGTTTAATTGATTAATGGTGTAGAGTATTTAATTGCATTATATATAACGTGTGGTTGTGTGCGGATTTCTTTACTCCATTGACGGCACTGATCTGCCGAGGCGCTAGAGAAAGTGATTACATTTCTTTTTATTCATTTTGGACACTGATTGGTTGCATTTTCGTTTTATTTTTTGCTACGTGTTAGTGTTGTTGCTCACTGTTACTCTGCTGCTCCTCCTTGCTACTGTTTTTGCTCTGTAAACATAGCACTTGCACCTTCTTAATGTCTGTACACTATGCTTTTCATAAGGCTCTTTTTTTCTGTTCTTTAAGGCTGCTAAAGCAGGACAGTGTTACATCCTCTACTTACACGAGACCTGGACATTGTTTTATGTCTGTTGTCTTTGTCCTGCACTTGCAGTTTTGACATGCATTGTTGATTTTCTAATATAGCACATTTTATTTATTTATTTATTTATTTATCATTTGTTGACCGGGAATGTCCAACTAGGTTTCACAGAGCCTGTTTTCAGCGGCGGTCCGGGGAGAAACGCTCCAGAACTCATCACATCGCACACATCACTTTAGTAAACCTGTGTTCACTTGCAGTTGTGTTTGATATAGTCAGCTACATTTGTGGTAGAAATTCCTAACTGCAATTGGTGTTTGTATGTTTTGTAAGCTGTGTCATATCATTAGGGAATTACACTGAGCCCACAAATGTTAAGTAAGTCAAATTAATTCCCAGGGGCATCCCTGAACCTATGGATATGGACCAAAGTGTTTTATTCCAGTTTACTAGAATACAGGTCAGGTGACAGCAGGCAGGCCAAAGTATTGGCTATCACTTCTACAGGTGTGAAAGTTAACACCTTCTGATAACTAAATTGGTACCTGCTGTGATTTGCCTAATGTCCATTTAAAACTTAAGCATGGCATCTGATAAATATATTAAACTCCAAAGCCTGTGAGAAGCAGAACATGCATTTTAGATAAGAAAGGATTCCTCATTTTTGATACTCCAACTAAGGCAGCTCACTGGAAGAAAGCATGCAGAATCTCATCTTCTCTAAGGTCTTGCACAGCATAGGGAAGAGTAAGGCCATGGATAACTGGTGATTTAAGAGGGTAGTATAGCGGATCGAGAATGTTAGCATTGCTGCTTCACAGCAAGAGGTTCTCCGGTTCGATCCTGGGCTGGGGTGCCTTCTGTGCAGAGTCTGCATGTCCTCCCTGTGGTCACTTGGGTTACCTCCAGGTGCTGCGGTTTCCTCCCACATCCCAAAGACATGCTGTAGATGAACTGGACAGCCTAAATTGGCCCTAGGAGTGATTGCATGCGTGTGTGTGTCTTCTGTGGAAGGTTAGGCACCGGGCTGGCAACTCAACACTGTAAAAACTTCACTGCCAATCATGAGCTGACAGGCGATCCACTGTGGCGACCCCTGACCGGGAAAAGCCGAAAGAAGAAGAAGTATACCTAATCAAGACTGTAGATTTATTCTTTGTCTATCACGTCTACATAAGTGACCCAACAGTCAGCTATAATCCATGCCAAATGGAGCATATGAATGCTTATATGTAGTTAATTTCCAAATAAAAGGTGGTCACAGATTCTAAGCAAAGGCAGATTCACATGTTTAATTAGGTAGCACAGAGTTCATACAGTAATACAGCTTAGTCCAAGGATAAAGCTCCAGAGACTCAATATTTATTTCATTTTATTTTATTTTATTTGTCAAACAGGGTAGAGCACTGATCCCTATGGACCAATTTCAGGCTCAGCACAGGAGTAGAGCTTTATGTAGCACAAAAAAATTAAAATCAATAATACAAAATGTTACAAAGAAAAAATATGAAAAACAAGGATGTCAGAAAATATGAAATGCAGGAGATGAACAATATACAATGCTGATATTTGCTGTACAATATTTACGACCTTACAATGAATGACATCCAAAGGGCTTTATTAAAGAAGCACACTCGTTATTTGTTTACCAGGTATGTGTACTCATCCATCCCCCCTGTTCTGCCATAACCCAGGGTCAGTGTGCAGCAGCAGACATATAACAGGAAATACAGAGTAGGCTTAGAAAGAGATATGTAATCAGAAAAAAGCAATTAATTGTATTCAAAGTCTAATTACTCGTGCATTGGCAATAAAGAAGAGCTATTAATTAGTGCAGATAAAAAGGAAAAAAGCAAGAGGTATGTACATATATACAATAAGGAAACAATTAAATAATATTTAGGATGTAAGGATTTGGGTACAAAGACATTAATACGCCCAGCACTGTAGCTTAAATTATTACCAAGTATCCATTGTCATGGCAGCAGGTGTACTGGATTGCCATAAAAAGATGGTCTTTGAAAGCATTTTTAAAGGCCTCAAGTGTATACTTTTTTGCTGTATATATAGATAAAAAAGAGGGTGGTTCCATTATTTTGGGGGTAAGGTGGATTGGAGATAGGAAGGGGAGTAGGAAGTGGACAGAGAGTAACAGGGAGCTGTGGAATTACATAAGAATGAGTAAGTATTTTTATGGAGTTTTGAGTGAGAAGAACTTTGTACTGGTATAAGCCTATTCTTTAAGGGGGTGTGACACATTTGTGTTTTACAGAGTCTGTCAGTTGATCCTTGAGATCCATTTGAAGGACAAGATAGGAGATACTGCTTTTCAGGAATTTGGGAGACTCGCAGTGTTTTCTAGCTGTTCCTCTCAGCACAGTTTGTTGTGACATGTTTGAAGTGATGGGATATTGGAAATAAGAGATTTAAGGTAATAGCGTGACTGACTGTGAGACAAATCCTTCTAGAACTTTCTACGTTTATAAGAACAGTATTTAAAATCTGATCTTGATTTTGGCCCTTTGCCCCCCAATTATTTTTAGTTTTGTCCAAAATTCTTGCAGTGAGAAGTCGAAAGGTATGACATAGCTATAAAGTCTCTAGAGATATTATAAACAGTTACAGGTTTTTGGCCATCGCAGATGTCCATTAGTCATTTTGGCAAGTATTTTTATTTTTAATGGTTTATTTTGTTTTTACTTTTATCCTAGAGCACTGTGCATTATTAAAGTCTTAAAGCAGCCAGTATGACCTACTTGTCAACCATATGATGTATGATGACATTTTCGCACATTTCCTTTCAGTCATCCTTCCTACAGCTTCACCTTCTGACCTCTAGTTCAACATCTTTATCCCTGTTAGGATGGTGCACACCTGCATTGTTTGCTTCTGTGTTAGTTCCATTTTGTAGCATATCTTCATCTCTCTCTCTCTCTCTCTCAGTTTTTCATGGAAACACTCCTCAAATCCATGTTAGTGATTTACTTACTAATTCTAATAGATGGTATATGCATTTTTACTTCAATGCAATCTAACAATTTATTTATTTATTTATTTATTTATTTATTTATTTATTTATTTTATTTTACATTTGTTAACCAGGATAGTCTGTCTGGATGCATGTCCATTTTCAGCGGAGGCCTGGGGAGAAAAGCTCCAAGGTAAGAATACATTACATATTACAAATAGAATAATTACAGTGCTTACATACATAAGCAATTTAAACAAGTTCCACAGATTAGAGTTAATCCCGATTATAAATCAGAATTAAGTTACACAGTTAAGATGATTCACAGTTTTTACTGATTCTAAAGGAAAGTTAGCCAGGCTTAATACATTGACATAGCCAGTTCAGTGTCAAATGTTGTTTGAGTCTAATTTTAAATTGGCTTAGGGTGGTAAGTAAAGTAATATCAGCTGGAAGAGAGTTCCAGGATCTACCTACAGCATTTACAAAGAGAGAGTCACCAGATGAGTTGCTACTTTTGCTAGTCTGAATTAGTAGTCTGTTGGAAGATCAAAGCGGTCTAGGATTATTATAAGGGGTGATAATATTTTTAGTGCAGGAGTATTGTCCGGATTATAGAGGATTTTATAGGCCATAATCAGTTGGTTATACTGGAATAGGCTGGATAGTTCAAGACACCCATGCTGGTTTAGATTCATAGAATGATAAAATCCTATAAGGCAGCCCAGTGGCAAACATGGCAATGTGGTTATAGCAGATTGAGAGTTTGTTAAGGACAGACTTGTTTAAATTAGAGAGTAGAGGGGATGCATACAGAAGAGTTGAAAGAAGGTGAGCTTCAGCTATGGCAATTTTAGCTGGGGGGGGGGTTAGGAAGGCTTTTATTCTGTAAAGTGACCCTAGTTTTTTATTTATGGTGTTGACAGTTTGATTAACATGTAGGTTGAATTTTAGATTATTATCTGTAATGACACCTAATAGTTTTGTAGAGGGGTCAGGGGAGATTATTGTGACATAATTTGCATTTATGGTAAAGGTGAATGCAGTAGACCTATGTGTTGCTGTGAAAAACAGCATTTTAGTTTTTTGGGATTTAGAATCAGATGACATTCAGAAAGCCAGTTTTCTATTGTGTTAAAGGTGGTCTGAGTAGCTGACCATAACTCTGTTGGAGATGTGGCTGAGCAAATCGGGGCAGAGTCATCAGCATATTGGATACAGCTGACTTTTGGGATGACAGTATAAAGGTCGTTAATGAAGATGGAGAACAGCAGGGGCCCTAGTATAGAACCTTGTGGTACACCAAGGGTGTTAGGTAGGAGGTTAGAGAGTTTTTTTTTTGCCAGAGAACAGCCTCTTTCAGGTAGGATTGAAACCAGTGAAGGGCTTTAGTATCTAGATAGAATGTTTGCAGGGTGTGGATTAAAAGTTGGTGATCAACCATGTTAAATGCCTTGGAAAGATTCAAGAAGAGGGCTAATGATATATAATTATTGTTGCAATTATGGTTTATGGTACTGGTAAAGGCTAGGAGGGCTGAAGTAGTGCTGTGGTGAGGTCGAAAGCCATGCTGAGTGTCTGCTATAAAGTGATTCTGGTTTAGGTGGTACATGACTTGTCTATGAATACATTTTTCCATAACATAATCAGAAAGTTTCTTTACTAATAGTATTCCTCTAAACTTAAGACTCGCATTATTATTATTATTGTTGTTTTGTTGTTGTTGTTGTTGTTATTATTGTTGTTGCTGGTATATTACAATCCTAACAACATTTTTGTAGTACTCATGTAATTGAGCTTACTTGGATTATAAACTCTTGCAAATGTATTTCTCTCCTGGTATCAACATGAGTAATGAACTTGAGTTTAGTTTGCTTTGCCTGATAATTCATTCATTTATAGTAAAAATTAATTGTAGTTACATTAGCTAAAAGGTAAGCATGGCATCTTTAAACTAGCAAACCAATGCCAGCATTTGTCATGCTCCTGCCTTTGGAAAAGTGTCAGTAATATTTTCAGAAATGTAATAACAGCTTTATTGCTAATGCTAGCTAGGTCACGGATACCAAGACTTGTTATAAAGACTTCTTTGAGACTGTCTATATCCCTAAGTTTAAAAAAAAAAATATATATATATATATATATATATATATATATATATATATATATATATATATATTTCCTGTTCCTGGGAGAGCTTTTAATGTAGGTCTCATCTGTCACTATGTGCCTTTTCTGTTGTTGCCTGTGTCACTCATGATTGTTAAGCTGTACTTACAGTGAACTGACATTTGGTTCTACTTGCCTTCCAAGGCCACAGTCTTTTAAACTATTCACCCCATACCACTAAATATAAAGTTACTAGCTAATGCTACTGTCTTTTGTTATAGCAACTGTTCTGTTTCTGTTCATTTGTTGGTTACTAACTTGGTATTATAACTACATGGCTTAACCTTTGAATTGATTTATTATTGTTATTCTTTTTGTGTTCCAAATGCCTTGGCCATGGCTTAGAACAATCACCTGGCCCCAAAAAGCCTCAAAAATAGCAAAGCAAATGTAATCTCCATCCATATATTTTTTTCTGAAATGGGTAGTCCCATTAAACGATTCATGTTCCTTTTAAAGAGGAGACCCCTATGCAGTTTATTCTGAAACACAAAGAAATTAATATGTTCTGTAGCACATGGCATAAAAATGAAAAAAGGAAACAGTATTAAAGCTTCAGTAAATAACATACTTAGTATATGTTAAAGAGTGTAGATGACCATCACATGACTACTGTAATACATACTGGTGATGTTAGTGAGAGCAGCATGCTGAATGATATGTGAAAAACAAAAATCAGTTCTGAGGTGTGAGTAAAGGACACTGTCCCATGTTGCATGAAGGTAGCCCATTGCAGAGACAGTAGCAATAGTTAGTAGAAGGTATACAGGTGTTAGGATCCAAACTTTATAATTAAAGTAATCTTACCTTAGTTGTTGTTGTTGTTGTATCTTTCGGCTTTTCCCGGTTAGGGGTCGCCAGAGCAGAACTCCGGTCCACTAATGATTGGCAGTAGATTTTTACGTACCGAGTTGCCAGCTCTGATGCACAACCTTCAACGAAGGTACGTCCATTCACACATGTCTCCCCACAGAAAATGCTTTAGCTGAGAATCGAACAGGGCAACATCTTACTGTGAGGCGACAACACTACTGCAGCACCACCACCGCAGCCTAAACATTATACTAAGGTAAAGTAATCTTACCTTAGTATAATTAAAAAATCACATTGTGTCTTAGACACTGATATTAGAGAGAACAATGGCTACAATGTTTATGACTGTAGGAGTCAAAATGTCAAAGAGTTGTGCGTAGGAGTAGAAATAGAAAACACCCTACAGCTGTAGAAAAGAGTGAAGGAGCAGGGAACAAAGAAAAGATTCCAATATTGCTGTAAAGGAGAAGAAATGGAGGGAGAGTAAAACATTAGTTGTAATCATAAGTGATAAATGTAGAAGCAGAAAGTAAAACTGGAAGATGTGATGAGGAAGAAGGAAGGAAAGAAGCTGAATGTGACAACAGCCATCAGACTGGACAGTGGACTAAAACGCATAAGGATGGCCAATAAGCAACTCTAATGGTAGACATGAGTGTTGTCTGTAGCTACACTGACCTGATGTGATGCCCTTATAATATCCCATTAGGGGGATGGGGATTACAGTACATTGCGTATGCCATGGTATGAATTGTAGGGTAGTACAGTGGTGCAGCAGATAGTGTTGTTACCTTGCAGCAAGAGGTTCTCTGGTTCGATTCCTAGCTAAGGTGTCTTCTAAGCGGATTCTACATGTCCTCTCAGTATTTGCGTGGGTTTTCTCCGGGTGCTCCAATTTCCTGCTGCATTCCAAAGACTTGCAATATGTGGATTAGACACTCTAAATTGGCCATAGGTGAGAGTGTTTATACATATGTTTGGTATGGAAGAACAACAGTGGCAGAGCTCGACACCCAGCTGTGTAAACATTGGCTTTAAATTATTGTCACTGTTGACATGCCACCTGACCCCATGTGGACTGATGGATATGAAATCAAAGAACTAAAATAATGATAAAAAGAACTAAAACGTGGCACTTGCATGTGACCTCATTTTGCTGTGTCATATTATGAGCAATGTGGCACATCTCCCTGTATCTGGTCATTCACTTGGTTCCAAGGACTTAAAGTCACGAGTATATATCTCATGGCAAGATTAATGACAGCATCTTTGAAATGGTTGATGAGAATGCTGTTTGGTCAAAGAAATCGAAATAAGCATATGGATAACAGAAGGTAAGAAAAGCAGGAGGACCTACAGTTAGAGATATAGGTAACTGGCTAGTTAAACTATAAGCACCAGTCTCCATGCTCCAAAATGAGTAAAACGATCCTTTATCATCAGAATTCTAGACTTCTTCAGATAATATCTGGACGGAAAGCACTTAACGTCAAAGAATAATTCACTTGCCTTGTCTTTGTGTTTTTAAAGTACTTTTCAGTACTGTTTGTGTGTGGAATTCTGACAATAAAGGATTGTTTTACTCATTTTGGAGCGTGGAGACTGGTGCTTATAGTTTAACATGTTGGTTTGTACTTGGCTTTCTGGTTTATATAGGTAATTGGCTGCAATAGATTTTAGGCATTTACACCAAAATGTATCCCACATGAAAATGTGGGTTCAAGCCCAGGACTTAAGTTCTCTTCACTTTTCAAATGCACTAGTACATACAACAAAACTTCACCTGAAAACTCCTCAGCAGTTAATAACAATGTTGGCTATACCACAAAGAATACAGAATGAATCATTGAAAGCTGTGGTAACTGATCTACAACAGAAGGGACTACTATTTCTTCAGAGTCACTGTTATTTCTAAATCCTCAAAAAACATATCACTGCATTTAGCAAAAATGTATTTCTAATTGTTCCTTCTCTTTTTGCTGTCTGTCAACAGCAAATACCACTCAAGCGACAAGAGGGAGTTAATTATCACACATCTTACTCAGCTAAGAATCAACAGAGGTAGCAGACCAAGGACAAAGACTCAGAAACTATAACCTACTGACTGGAGAACAGGGCAACACTGCAAATGTACTGATTATTGTGTAGGTATTTCTGTGACACTAAGATATGAAATAACTTATTCTGTTTTGCCCTGATCTGATTATTTTGGGACATACAGCTACCTTAGATGGGTAAGCAGGATACAGATGCAACATCATTATTTTTCAGAGGGAACAACCACTTCTTCTTTTTCTTTCAGCTTTTCCTGGTTAGGGGTTGCCACAGTGGATCACCTGTCCACTCATGATTGGCAGTAGAGTTTTACAGTATTGAGTTGCCAGCCTGGTGCCCAACCTTCCACAGAAGGTGCACACACACACACACACACACACACACACACACACACACACACACACACACACACACACACACACACACACACTCATACCTAGGGCCAATTTAGAGTGTCCAATCCACCTACAGCATGTCTTTGGGATGTGGGAGGAAACTGGAGCACCTGGAGGAAACCCACACAACCACAGGGAGGACATGCAGATTCCACACAGAAGGCACCCCTGCCAAGAATCAAACTGGAGAACCTCTTGCTGTGAGGTGGCAATGCTAACCGCTGGACCACCGTGGCCACCCCCAGAGGGAACAACCACTATAATCTTGATATCTGAAAAACAACAAGTGGGAAATGTGGGCCTGTAAGATTTAGTATTCAAAATCATGAGATGATAGGCAAAACATTAGGTATAGTGTTGTGAGCACCAATAACTTTACTTTCAGATCGTATAATGCTGTAAAGGAAAACCATTTCGCAGGATTAATGTAGTTGTAGTCTGAACAATGCAGAGGGTGCCAAATAGTTAAAGAATCATACCCCAATAGGACATCTCTTCTTTCTAGAAGCAAAAGAATATACACTTTTTTGAGATAGACCAGTTAATAATCGTAACTGTATGCATATGCATTTCACCTCAAAGATCACTATATAGATGTCAGAAAGATATATCCAAATATATTGCTGCTATAATTTGAGCCTTCTGTAGAACCACTGCATTACATCAGCACTTAGCAGCCTTTTTTATTAAACATTACTAAATACTTTATTAGTAACACATACAGTACAACTCATTTTATAAACTTCTGAATATCTTGCTGCCATTTTAAGTAATTTTTCAGATCTTAAGACATTTGAAGCCAGAAAGTATTCAGTGGTCTCATCAGTTGATGGTGATGATGTCATCCTTAGAGTCTTACCTGATGACTTTTTACAGCTTAAATAGATGTTTTTGTCTTGTAACCACCTCTGCCAATGTCTCTTGAGACACCTCTTTTAATATCTTTCTAGAGATTTTTTACATAGCACTTTAGAAGCACCTTGGAAAAGGTATTCTTGTCTCAACAGTCACTTTTAAACATATTCATGTAGTTCAACTGCCTGCAGTTTCTTATCAATAAATTCTCTTTGTAGTTTGAACCACAAACCATGTTGTCTGCTCTTATTTCTTCAAAACAATAGCTTATGGTTATTTCTCTTTAAAACTCCACAGGATTTTCATTTTATCTCTTTCCCTCAGTTCAGAAAGAGAACTAGCATGTTCACTACAGCATAATCTTTGTCTTATGCGGATTCTACCTCTGTCTCTCTTGCACCCAGTTTTGATATTCGGAAATTATTTATTTTATTTATTTATTTACATTTGTTGACCAGGAGTGTCTGATTGGATGTAGGTCCATTTTCAGCAGAGGCCCGGGGAGAAAAGCTCCACAGTTAAAATATACAGACAGTAGTTACACTGGATTTATATAGCAATTAACAATTTGATCAACATAGCAATTAAAAATTACAAACATAGTTACAGATGAAGAACATAGTACATCAGTAGATAACTAGAATCTTTATCATCTGTGAAGTACATAACAGACATTAACAATTGTTACAATAAGAAGTTCCTGCTGTATAATAAGTAGTTAGGCTTATGAGCATCCAAGCTTGCTATAATCAAGGTAGTTAGTGGGATGGAAAGAAAGGTAGTTGGTAGATGGGGTGGGTGATATTAGAGGGGGAGTTGCAAGGGCATAGCCAGCATGTTTTTTAGGTGCGCTTTTAGTAAAGTTTTGAAGTGGGTGCATGATAGTACAGAGGTAATCGTGGGTGCCTGTCCCCTGGCATATATAGAAGACCAAGAGAGATAAATGTCATTGTCTTAAGGAAGAGCTAAGGGGAGGTGCAGGGCCTGAAAACAATGAAAGACCTCCACAAACAAAAAAAAAAAAAAAAAACATTGCACCGGATCTTGGCTTGATCTATCAATTTGTGGTGGTACGAGTGTTTGGTTACTAGTTGAAGAAAGAAGTTTGCTTTATCTTGATACTTAATGGGACACATGACCAATAACTGTCAGGCTGGCCATTTTAGCCTTGACAATATATTGTTCAGTAGGAGTAAGAATCATATAGAAGTAGTCACTCCTTCAAGGCGACTGATAGAGCCATCCACGACCCAGCGAATGTGAACAACCCTTTGCAACTCTCTCTCTCTCTCTCTCTCTCTCTCTCTCTCTCTCTCCCTCCCTCCCTCCCTCCTCCCCCTTCTCACCTTTAGGTAATTACTGCCATAAATGTCAGGAAACTAACAGGAAGTTTACAAAGCATCAGCTTTACTAAAAGATACAAATGTCAGTGACAATCACTGTATATTTTACTTGTCTACATCTTTATCTTTTACCACTATTGTAGTTCAACTATGTATTAATAATTTCCTTACCTAATGTCTCCAGCCAAATAACCTCCTGCATACCCAAGCTCACACACCAAAGTATTCAGATAGATGATTTATAATTAAAATGTTGACTACGTCAATAAATATGGACTGCTGTCATAGGCACAGCATCATTTCTGGAAAGAATATAATACCCTCTTGACAGTTTACTGCTTTACAGATGTTATCTATTCAAACATACACAATGACCTTCTTACTGGTGTACTCTTTATTGATATATATATATATATATATATATTGCTTCTTCAATTGGGTTGATCATGGGCTACTCTTAACAAAAGTTAAGTTAATGAGATTCAGGGATTATACATTGGAATGGTTTCAAAGTTAGCTGCCAGATAGATCTTTCATGGTCAACAACATCTGAGAGGCAGGGTCTTCAAAGCTGCAATTCCACCTGGCTCAGTCCTTGGCCCTGACATATTCCTACTGTTTGCTCATGATCTGACTCATAAATTATGTCTGCTTAACATAATCACACACACACATATATGTATATATATATATATATATATATATATGAAATAGAAGTACATATAGATACACACACATACACAGACATATATATATATATATATATATATATATATATATATATATATATATAAAGTCAGGAAAGAATAGTATCTTGATTCCAAAGGGACTGCAAATAAGCTTTACTAAACTTTGGAACTAGAACACACAAAACAAGCTAACAATTTTATTCATTGTGTCTTTTTTCTTATAAACATGTTATAGTCACATTTTGTACTGTGTACTAATAATTTGAATTATAATGTTGCTCTGAAATTTGGTGTGCTAACTAAAATCTATTGCCCTATGCATACTTTGCAAATTTTTCATTAGCTGGACTTTGCCCATACATCAATAATACTTTTGTTTTATCTTAAAATCAAAATATAATGATAGCAGAGAAATCAAATGGCCATCATGGGGATTCACCATACTGTTTGTGCATAGTCAAGTTATGGAATTCAGTTCCTAGTGAGATATGACTAAAATCATACCACAAATTATTCATTAGACGCTTGAAAAAAATACCTAATAATGAAATATATTTGTCCATGTACTGCAGTAAATAAAATACTGTCCCATCCTCCAATTATCACAGTTACAGAATAGTTGAATATGTCAGATGATCTAATCTACCAAGGACAGACCTTTTCATGCCTCCAAACAATCAGTTTGATAAACACTAAATCTTCAATCTTCTTTTCTATCAATACTCACTTTCTGCTTAGCTGTATTTATCAAAAACTAACTTCCTTTTCTTCCACTTCCGTGGGAGGAAACGGGAGCACCAACAGGAAACTCACGCGACCACAGGGAGGATATGCAGACTCCGTACAGCAGGCACCCCAGCCGAGAATCGAACCATGTAATATCATGTTAAGTAACAGTATTTTTTTATAACGTTGACAAAACAAACGTAAACACATACATCTCAAGTGTCCAGATTTTTGCCTCATGTTTCTGATCTGTTCCTAATAAAATTTGTGGTTTTCTGGATTTTCTTGCACATATTCACCAAATAATGACAACTATTTGCGTTTCAGATTTATATCCTTCAGAAAATGCATGCCAATACAAAACCTTTTATTTCAGCAACTTTCTGAGTTTTAAAAGCAATATTTAAAATCTGTCCTATTTTGGGGGCTTCGTCCCCCTCCATATGTGGCTTTGTCCAGATTTTTTTTTTTTTTTGCGATGAGAGGGTGATAGCTGTGTAAACATTTTCTGAAGTAATAGAATGGCGTGACTCATCGTGGTACATTATATGCGTCTGGTCTCAGAATTAATCTGTGTTGCAGACTTTGCTCTCAGTTGTCCCGAATTTTGCAGTGCCCCTGATTTTGTGTTATGTTTTTGCTCTGTCCCTCTTATATTTTTCAGCATTCCGGTCACTGGAGATTATGTAAGTTATGATACACATATTTCCTATTCTTCAGAAAGTGCGTATTGATGCAAAATCTATTTTTATATTGACATTCTAACTGAACTACAGTAATACTTAAATACTTTAAAAAATCTCTGGTTTTGGACTTGTTCCCCTTTACTTTGTCTTTGCCTCTGATTCTTGAGCAAAGATGAGAGCTGTGTACTTAGATGAGAATATTCCACAGTGCTCATTTAAGTTTATAAAAGTAAAATCACTCTAAATTGGCCCTAGGGGCATACCTCTCAAGTGTACCTCATTACGAGGAACGTACCTCATTTGGGGTCTTAAAAAGTTCATGTTCCTCGAAGTTCCACATTGAAAGAGTTTGTCACACATTCAATGTTAGGATTTTTTTTAAGTGAAATCCCCTTGGTAAATAGAAATTAGTCATATTAATTCATTAAAAGATCTTCTTTATAAGTAAAACTAGCATATTTTGACCATCCTATGACCTTCCTAGTTGAAGTTGTTAGTAAGCCATTAGTATGTATTCCACATTTTGTCCATTTATTCCACATTATGAGGGCTAATGTTCCTCATTTTGGGGATGGGAGGTTGAGAGCTATGGCCCTAGGTGTGAGTGGGTGTGCCTTCTGTGGAAGGCTGTGCGCCGGGCTGGCAAATCGACAACGTAAAACACCACACTGCCAGTCGTTTTGCGGATAGTTGTTCCCTTGTGGCGAGCCCTAACCGGGATAAGCTGAAAGGAGATGATGACTTATAATGTGCCAGTGGTGTAGGTCCTTTGTCCCTGAATATTTTTAGCCTTGTGCCTGATTCAGAAGCCCAGGTGTTAATAGCTATATGTTTTACAACACTGTTTAACGCATGGAGTAATGCAAGTACTTCTTCAAGCGTTAAAGCTATGATGGTCTATTAAACTTTGATACTGCTAGAGCCACCTGAAATGTTTAGTGGTGAGAAGCAAACTCTTATGAAGGGAGAACGACTATGAACATATAATTCTCCTAATTCAACAGAAAATAAAAACACTGACGCCTGTCTGTGGATTAGACCCATGACCCCCCCCCCCCATTCCGTGAGGTTGGTGGGGGGGCTGGGTTCAATCCCCATAAATGGGTCAGTGATTTCCCCTCATGTTGAGTTTCAGAGTGAACTATAAGAGCAGCCTACGTGAGATACTGCTGAACAGCGAAGCAGAAATATGCTCTAAGATATCAGTTTAGCTTATTATCCCATTTTACAGGTTTGCGACCCTGAATACTAAAAATGAAAATACAATTTATACCGATTATCCGCGCTACTTTGTACCTCCCATAGTCATTTACAGGCTCCACCTCCAAGTCTCAGAGTGGGCGTTTATCTGTTCTTGTTTCGTGACGCAATGATATATGAATGATACATTGGTGAGGGGTTTCTGTTAGTCTGTGAACAAGTCTTACAAAGCAGTTGTTTGTGAACGTAGGCAGGTTTCGGCTTGACGGGAGCTGTTATTGTTTTATAACTGGTTGTTATCCTGTGGTGTAAGGAATGGAGTCGGCACTGCTTTTATTACCACCACATTTACAAACACCGGGATCTCGGTGTTGCATGTTACCGGCTCCGGTACAAAGGAGTGAGCCGCAGGAAGTGATGGCTTTGTCTCAGCTGTCTTGTCGTCAGGATACCGGCAGGACTGTAGAGCAGGCAACACGGATTGTACGGGATCCAAATACCGGGAGGTGTTACTGCAAGGGCCGGCTACTGGGAAAGGTACGGCTGAGAGAAACCGAGAGCAGGGAAGTCTGCAGCTCTCTGTTTGTCCTTTTTATCAATGGGGGACGAGACTTAAAACGAGGGTTTAAGGCCCCAGATTGGGGGGCACGTTTTATTTATGTGCAATATTCATCTAGAAATATGTTGAATTCAAGGGTTATATTGCCAGTTACCATGCATTTTCTGGAGAACGAATCACTTCTGTTATCACTGGTTATTGATCTGTAAATGCGCGTTGTTGTCCTACTTCTCAACCTCTTATGGCATAAAATCCGGAGAAAACCCAAACTAATGGTGAGACAAAGCCCCAAAAATAGGGTCAGATTTTAAATGTTGCCCTTGTAACCTTAGAAAGTTGCTAGCATAACACGATTTTTGTTAGCATACATTCTGAAGGATTGAAGGCTACAAAGTCTGAAAGTCAAATTTATGTCATTATTTAGTGACCTCAATCCTATGTGATTTGTTAGAAAAACACACATTTTATGAGGAATAGATGAAAACATGAGGCAAACGTTTGGGCGTTTTGCGAAAATCTG
Source organism: Protopterus annectens (assembly GCF_019279795.1). Taxonomy (NCBI): domain Eukaryota; kingdom Metazoa; phylum Chordata; order Ceratodontiformes; family Protopteridae; genus Protopterus; species Protopterus annectens. The sequence goes on from NC_056744.1 coordinate 996,750,630, forward strand.
GACAGTGGGCTGCAGTCGCAAACATGAAGGACAAAATCAGGGAAGCTGTGCACGTCGGTGTCAGTTGGGCACTGTGACAAGTAGAGGTGATCTGGAGTGCATGCTGGTTGTTGAGTTGGTAGTGCTACGTACTGTATTTTCCCGGTGTTAAGGGGTACTGATGATAATATTTAGCTGAAGTTATAACGTGGTGGGCGCTGCCTGTGATTTGATTTTAGTCCATAGGACTGGGGAAAAGCTCGGCCTGTCCTGTACAAGGCCAGATGTTAGTGTCCCATAGACGTGCTATGAGATGTTTTCTGATTTTTTATAGCTTCAGCCTTATTTTTGAAGAGTTACTTAATCATGCTGGGCCTTGTGGTATTCTTTATGTATAATAATCACTCCACTCCCTTCCACCAACGCAAAGCCACTTTTGTGGATTAAGTTTCGGCATCTAATGCATGGAGTAAGAGACTTTGCCACATCAGCCCTGTTGACGCCCACTGTGTTATGTATTTTCCAGTGTTGTCATTATGCCTTCGAGGTGAGGCTGTAGCAGGAAAAGGGGCTTCGAACCGTTGTGGATTTAGAAAGTAAAGCTAGTGGTTGATAAACCTTTACACAGTAACGGTTTGTTTTATTTTGTCTTCTAGTTTTTGCTTTGTTTGCAATACTAACATAGTAAATGTACTGATGGGGGGGGGGGGGTTTATACATGTGCTTGTTTTTAGTGATTTATTTTTTGGATACATTAAGCTTGTGATTAGTTTAGCAGGCTTGTGTGGACATTTTGTTCACAAACTGGATATCCCCTCATCTCAAATTTTTGAATAAAGAGGGATTTCATTATCCACATTTCCAAAGACTGACTTAACATTTTAGTCTGCCCAAGAAACCACATTTTTGATGCCATTTGTTCAGGGTGAAACTAGGTTGTCATTTTCCGTGGCCCTCATGTTGTAGAGAGTTAGAAAAAGTGAACTATATTTTGAACAGTACTGCATCCATCATTAATATTTACTATAATGCTATAAGTGGTCATTGCTGTCTTGTGAATCTGGTTGATATGGAAATATCGTGTTGGTTTTATTCATGATCCTATTTGAAATGTTTTTGGTTATGAAACCGCTTTTTTTTCTAGTTGTGTTTGGTTTGTACTGAAAGATGTAATCAAGAGTCTTTGGTGGAAAGCTGTGGTATAAGTGCTGCAGAATGTAAATGAGTTGTCAGGCAGAGATTGAACTGTATAGGCCTTTCTTCTTGCATATAGATTACATAATGTAGTGTTTAACCTGGACTGTTAAAACGGCAGTTGTGCTACAGCTGAGAATCTTAGAACAGAAAAGACTGTAAGCCACCCCCCACCCTGCATTTTTCTCTTGTTTACATTTGGCCAGTATCCACTTTGATAGAGCCCCAGAAAGAAAAAGTTGTTAGACTTTGTTGCTACTTACTTTTGCAGTTAAAGAGCATGTTTTGTTTCATTTTTAGTAGCTGTTGAACATTTTTTTTATTCAGTCTAAATAATGAAACCATTTTTTGTGCAGCTAAGCAGAATTCATGTAATTTTCTTGCTGCTGGTTGGCTGCTTTGGGATTTGGGGGGGGGGGGGCATTTATAGCCATATTCTGCCTTTTCTTGCTGCATGGTACTCTGGTTCTCACTTTCTGTCGCAGTACTGTTGCAATATTGCTGATTGTTCTTTTCCGAGGGAGAATGCTTCAATTTCCGAGGGAGAATGCTTAAAAGATGTTTCCGGATTAGTGGTGCTCACCCACTGGGACAGAGAATAGTTGCCTGCAGACATTCATACTGCAGCACAGATTCCTGACATGCTGTACTTGTGTGTGAATTCCAGCATATGATTTTTAGTGCATGCCTCATATGTGTTGACATGGATTCTTCTGGTTACCATGTTTCTGTGCCACGGTGTAGAGTTGCTGTTGGCTCCCCTGGTTTAATGCGTCCTTCAAGAAGCTTCAACTCAAACATCATTTTTAATGGATCACTTTAAAACCATTTTCCAGTTCCAGGAATTGTGTGCCCCAATTCTGGTTTGCTGTTAATGGTGAATTGAACTATGTATATAACAGTACAGTAAAATGTTTTAGCAGCTTTGGTGTAAACAGCATACTACCAGCATTTTGAGAAGCACATTATTGACTGTGACCTTGAACTTGGAAACAATATTGGTTTTCAGGGTAGTATTGCTTCTGTGTAGTATTGAAACTTGCAAGCTTAGCTCACCAGAATGTTGTAGCTGCCTGTATAGAAATTTTAGGAGAATCCGAGGCAGTATGTAAACCCTGCTGTGTGTGACTTTTGCACTATTCAGAGGGTCTTGTTAATTCAGCTTTAGCATTTAAACTAGTTGCTAAAGGCTTAAATGCTTATGATATAACAGTAATTCTGTGGACTTGGCTGTACCAAGACCCTTTTCATTTATGACGTTTGGCCAAAGGTGGAACGGAAGCTGTCCAAAATGACATGTAGATCATTAGGTTGCAGGAGCGTAGACTTCAGCAAGCTGGTCATACAAAAAGGAGAAACATGTGGCATCTGTAGATTAATCAACCTGTTTACTTGTGGTCTGGGAGCAGTTATTGGAAGTAACTGTCAATTGGGGATTTTTGTGTACACATGCTCGTCTTGAGTTTGACAAAAGGCCTCAAATAATGGCTGTTTTAACTTACAATGTCTCTTGCTAACCCATCTTGCATTTAATCTGCAGGGTGGATTCGCTCGGTGTTACGAGATGACTGACACTTTAAGCAGCAAGACTTATGCTGTGAAAGTTATTCCACATAGCAGAGTGGCAAAGCCCCACCAAAGGGAAAAGGTAAGTGCCAACACTCCATTTCAAGTATGTAGTAGTAGCAGTAGCAACAATGTAGTAGCAGTAGCAACAATGTATGTGTAGGTAAGGATGAATCAGTATTTGTACTTGAAACCACTTTTGCCCAGGCTGGATTTGCACAAAAATAGAGGGCAGGCATATGAACTGTTTCTAGAGATGTGACAAAAATGGTGTGAATATTGCCACCTTGACTTGCAGATTGGCCCTGTGCTAGACTGAGATGCATTAAAATTGGCACATGTATGCGTGGAAAAAGGACTGCAATTCTGAAAATCTCAATTATTGTAGCACATCAGCAGTAGTCTTGCATAGTTCACTTCCATGTTTGTATATGGTAAAACGAGAGGGAAACCGCCAGCAGTGTGCCCTGTAATGCAGCTTTGTTTATTTTCAGACTTGTCTGTAAACATTAATATTTCTTATATCTGAGTGAAATTGTTTTTATACACGCGTTTTTAAATTCCTTGCTAACTTAATTGATAGTAAATTGCTAGTATCCCTTCACTGGATGTAGTGGCCTGGGTTGTATGGATTTGCTACTTCTTTGTGTCCCTTGTGGAAAATGGTAGGGGCTTTATAGGTTCATACTAGGCTATCTGCCCTAGGGCATTTATAAGCCTAGCCAGAGTGTATTTGGCTTTCGCCACCCATTTTAAATTAATTTTGCTATGCTTTTTTTGAGGTTAGTATACTGTGCCTCTGTCTAACAGTGACACAGAAGTGATAGCCGGGGTAAATCTACAATTTCCCATCCACTCATCAAGATTCCTCTTGAAGAGAGTCAATGTGGGACTCTGCCTAACCTGGACTGGGATTTTATTCCAGAGTGAAGGGAGCCTCTGGGTTATGAATCTGTCCCTCCAGCATGTCCTATTTATTTCAGTGCTGAGGTTCAAGTCTCTCGAGCGTGTAGCTCGATGGGATTTGGATTTTCTGAGGTGCAGCATGTCCATTAATTCCGGGTTGGACATGGCTTTATATGTCAGGCACAGATCGCCTCTGAGCAGGTGGTATACCACTGAGTAGAGCTGGAGTTTCTTTAACCGGGCAGCATATGGAATCTGTTTGAGCCCTTTGATCCTCTTGGTGAGGTACTTTTGGGGTCTTTCCAGTTGCTGCAGGTGTCTGGTAAGGTACATTCCAAAAGGGGCATTGTACTCAATTATGGGCCTGATGAGAGATGAGTAAAGAGGCACGATGACCTCCCCTGATGTGAATCCCTTCATGATTAGGTGGGCTATATTAAATGTTTTTCTAACCACTTTGGCCACGTGGTTGTCAAATGAGAGATTGCTATCAACTTGGGTCCCCAGGTCCCTAATGACTTCTTCTGTACTTGATGGATTACCACCTATGTGGTAATTTGTGGGCACTTTGTTTTTGCCAAAGGGGATGACTATACACTTTTTGGCGTTTAGCTTGAGGCCATGGCTCTGGCACCAGTTGCCTGTTTCTATGAGGCCCTTTTGGGGGATGTTTGTGTCGGCTGGAGAGTTGATTATGGCGCCCAGTTTGCAGTCATCTGCGAACTTGGTCAGCCACAGTCCTTCCGTGTTGGCCTGTACCGCCGAGAAATATATACCGAACAAGAGAGGTCCCAGGACTGAGCCTTGTGGGACGCCACTTGTAACTGGTTTGGAGTCTGACGTGGCTCCAGCAATTCTAACCATGTGGGTTCTGTCCTTGAGCCAGTTTGCAACCCATCTAGTGACATAGGGGTTTATATTTAAGCTGGTGAGCTTATCTATAATGCCCGAGTGGGGTATTGCATCGAAGGCTTTTGCGGGGTCCAGGTAGGCTGTGTGGACCACCTTCCCCTCGTCAATGGCCTTGGTGACTGTTTCAAAGAAATCGACCAAGTTTAAGAGGCAGGTTCTGCCCTTAAAGCCAAACTGGGTAGGATCCAGTGTCTGTAAGTCCCCAATATCTATCTATGAGGTCCATGATGATCCTTTCCATAGCTTTGCAGACCAAGCTAGTCAGGCTTATGGGGGCGATAGTTTCCAGGATCCGTTGA